>NC_051238.1:25576844-25704344 GCF_015220715.1 Pygocentrus nattereri | reverse complement strand
TGAAGGACTTTTTTAACCCCTTAAATGACCAGGACCCACCAACAGGCCCAATTATTTTTTGCACACTTCTATCAGTTAAGAATATCTCAGCCAGTTTGTATTGCACTCCCTGTAATTACTAAATTATAAGCCTTAGTACATAAGAAGCCTGAGACTTTAAGGGTTGGGAGTGCATCACAACCCCACTCATGTTCATCAATTAGCTATTTCGCAACAACAACAGACCAAAAAACAGATATTAAAGACCTGGATTAAAGAAGAATAAAATCAAATGAAACCATCAATCGAGTATGGTAGAAATTTCTGTCTACCATTTAATAATAATGTACTTTATTTACATTTTTAAAATGTCACATGAAAGGAATGAATATGCACATTGCAAAACAAAGCAAGTAGGAATTGGGACAAGTGTCTTCATGGTTAACAGTCTTGTGTAAGTCAGGAAGGCATGAGAAATGCCGAGATGTGTTGAGAAAGATTTGGATGTTTGTCATTTTTCATTTTCTTCTTACAAGAAACGTGTACGTGTATTGACAGGCATTATACAATATGAGTTTTATTGGTCTAGTTTCCACTTTTCCTTTGCATTACATCACTGTTTTTAAAAGGTACTTAAAAGGAAATAAGTTTAAAAGGTCATTACGCAGCAGTGAATGTTCAGTATATACTGATATGCAGCAGGAATGTTCCTGTTATGTGGAATTCCTATAATGCTCTAATGTCCACAGGTAAAGCAGAGCATGTCAAGAAGGTGAAGGATGGTCTGTAGTTACACCCTGTATTCTTTGTAGCCAAGCTGTCTTTTCTTCTCGTTCACACAGGCCTTCTAAAAGCAAGCTCTCATCTGATTTACTGGCTTTGAACAATGTAATTCCTGATGAGCTACACTGCCTTTTTTTCCCATTATGCCATAAGACAGTATCAACCTGACATTTTGTGGTCGGATGTGATGTCTTTGAAAGGCAAGTCTGGGCTGGCGCTTCATTTTTGGGTGATTGCGCTGTAGCATGTCATCTGCCTCCCAACTGACATTTGTCTCTCTCAGGATTATTACAATGAGTTATTGTGTGAAGTGTCAAAACACACAAAGACACAGTCCTTTGTAGAAAGAAAGAGTACTTGTTGACGTGGCCAGGAAAAGAACAGTTATTATTTCTTAAAAGGGAACCAGCATGAACTGGCTAGAAGGAAAACATCTGCTTTCCAGCTCTGAGTTCTGTAGCCTCACAGTCACAGACAGACTACATATACATTATAGAATAGGGCGCAGGAAGCAGGGGGAGATTCAGGTTAGAGTGTTTGTTATTCTCCCAGCTGTTACAGACTCATTGTTTTCTTCTTGGCTGTGGTTTGAGATGGAGATGGAGGTTCAGCTAGAAAGCAGGTGCCGGTGCCTCAGTAGTTTGTGACAGTCCAAGTGCAGAGGTCTCTCATTGTATTCTCTTTCCCCCCATGCCTCGGTGCCCTCTCGCAGTGCACTGAGCCTGGGAGAGGTGCCCACGCATGGCTGGGGTTATGACAGGTTCCTGAAGGAGCCTGCAGTGAGAGAATAGAGAGAGAAAGAATGATTGAATACAAAATAGGAGAGGAAACCCTGTTCATGTGGACACAGAAAACAAGCTCCCTGTCTCCGTATTCTTCTCACCACTATTCTTCTCACTTTGCACTCTGCCTCCCTTCATCATTTTCTGTCTTCCTCTCACCTCGGCTGAGCAACTGGAGGTTGCGTCCCTCCTCTTGCACTTGAAGCTGCAGCACCTGCTGAAGAAGCTCCTGCCTGAGAGTCTCCTGCACCAGGCCCATTCTCTCCAGCTTCTCACCGTTCAGTCTCAACAGAGCCCGACCTTAGAGGGAAACACAGAGAGGAAGAGAGCATATTTTGTGATATATTTGGTGCATTAGGACCACCCATATATGTTAGCACTGACCACCCATAACAAAAGGAGCTCTCCTCACAATCTCTGTAGTTTCTCTGAGGCAACAATTAGATCAGAATTAGATGGAATTTTGGTGAAAGTCTGTTGCTGCTCAGATATTTCTCCTGAGCAAAAGAGCCTAATTATCTTGCAGCAGCAGAGAAGACATCATCTCTGACATTACATCTACAAGGTGGACTGACGCGGTAGGAGTGTCTAATAGAGTGGACAGCGAGTGGACACAGTTCTTAAAAACTCCAGCAGCACTGCCGTGTCTGATCCACTCAGAAAAGTACAACACACACTAACACACCACCACCACGTCAGTGTTACTGCAGTGCTGAGAATGACCCACCACCCAAATAGTACCTGCTCTGTGAGGGTCCATGGGGGTCCTGACCATTGAAGTACAGGGTAAAATGGGGCTAACAAACTAGGCAGAGAAACAGATGGACAGTGTCTAACTGTAGAACTACAAAGTGCACCTATATAGTAAGTGGAGCTGATAAAATGGCTATTGAGTGTAGAAATAAGAAGGTAGTCATAATGTTATGCCTGATCGATGTGTGTGTATATATACACACTTCTTTGGGAGGTCTCTGACTGCATTGTATAAATAATCCACATTTTATTTTGACTATAGTTTTAAAAACATCCATAAAACAGGCAAAAATCTATAGACACCAGCTGGCTGCTAGTTAATGTACTGCAACTGTTCCACAAGCTCCATGGTTTTGTGCTGTATATGGTACTTCAGGAAAGGTAGCATCGACCACCCATAATAAAAGGAGCTCTCCTCACAATCTCTGTAGTTTCTCTGAGGCAACAGTTAGATCAGATGGAATTTTGGTGAAGGTCTCTGGCTGCTCAGATATTTCTCCTGAGCAAAAGAGCCTAATTATCTCAAGTCTGTCTCACTTGAGTTTTAGCAGACACCTCAATAAAGTCACACATTGATTTGCCAAGGTACTAAGGACCATGTGTATTTGCAACTGACCTTAAGACAGGAATTTCAAGATGACGTTAATTTCCCATCCAAGACTTCTAAGTCTGATGTTGTGATTCAGGGTGAACTTTATTTGACAAGTTAGAACATTTTCTTCTCACTATTTATATAAGCTGGCAATCTGTTAGTTGTACCTAGACAAAAAGAAGAAAATCTGCAAATCAAAGAACGTCCTGGGGTTCTCAGAACAATGGACTGACCACCCCAAAGATCAGACCTCAACATCACTGAATGTGAGTGGGATTGAAGTAGAAAGCGCAACCAACTTCTAAGACTAAACTTTTGAGGTGTGGAAAATATCTCTGTAGATCTTTCCCCCAAAAGAATGGAAGCTGTAATAAAGGCAAAGGTTGGACACACCAAGTATGGAAAAACTCCGTTGAGACTTTTTTGTGATTTCCATCCATCCATTTTCCAAGCCGCTTCTCTCTCAGGGCTTTTGCGACTTTTTCTGTTAAATACATATTTTAAATATATATTTTTCTGACACTAAAATATGAATAATTTGTGCTCGATAAACTTTTTGACTGGAAATTAATAAATAAATAAATAAAAGGCTGGTACTTTTCTACTGTGTTGTATTATTTCAAAAAGGAAATGTTATTTGTAACAGGCACAAGTCCCATCTGCATAATGTATATCTTCCATGGATGAGATACACTGGTTACGACATCACTATTCCTCCTCAAGCTTCATGGAGCCTACTCTGTTCATCGTGATCGCTCATCCAAATGGCTGGTGGGGGAGTTCTGAGAGTGACTATGGCAGCCTGCTGGGGAAAGCTTCCGCCTGAGGGAGAACTGTGCCTGCAGTCACTCTCACGGCCCTGAACCCCACCAAGCTGCTCTCACTGCTTCTCTAAACGCTTCAGCCCACAGCCCTGCAGGACAACCGTTTTGTCATCTTTCTTTGTATTCTATGCTTTCTCTCAGCTAATGACTCCCTCTCTCACTCTCTAGCTACCTCTCTCTGTCTCTCTCCTTCTCTCCCAGCATGTCTGAGCCCTTGATTCTCTGTGTCCAATTAGAGAGAGAGGAGAGAAACAGGGAGCCAGACGGGTCCCGCTGGAGCAAGAGGGGGCGGGAACAGCCTGAGGACAGAAGTGGCGGTTCTGTCCAAGCACACAGTACACGCACCAAGGGACACACACACACACACACACACACACACACACATACAAACACTGGCACCCACACTGTGTTAATTATACATTTGGATACACTACAAGCGCATACTCATCAAATCAAATTTCAATCTGCAATATCTGCGTACATGTACACATATAGATGGTTGCTCATAATGGCCTTGGTTTTAGTAAAAAAAAAAAAAACAACAACATTAGGAGTCACAGCGTCAGCACCTTTCAAAGTCAGGCTATGATGTAAGGTACACATGCATTTTTGATGCAACATGAACTGTGATGACAACAGAATTTTCATAAAAGGAAGACATGAAAAGTGCAAATGGTAAATTTTAAAATATGTACACTAGTGTCACCATCAGATACACAGTACTTATTCTCTGGGTCTGAAAGGAAATCCATTACTGAGAAAAGAAAAGAAAAACAAAAAGAACATTTACAAAATAAACAATGAAACTGTAGGAGTCCTCAGAAAAATGGACTGACTGCTCCAGAGCACAGACCTCAACATCGCTAAACGTGCTAGGGATCAGTTGAATTTTTCTAGAAAAGAATGGAAGCTGTATTAAAGGCAAAAGGTTGGACATACTAAATACTGAAAAAAAAATTGATGTTGAGTTCTGTTAAATATATATACGTTTTAAATATACAATTCCATAAAAGTTGGGACAGTATGTGAAATGCCAGTTAAAACAGAAAGCTGTGATTAATAAGTTCTGCTTGACTTGTATTAAGTTAAAAATGCTACAAAAACACAATATTTGACATTTTATCTTATGAGCTTCATTGTTTTTTGTAATATATACTCATTTCAAATATACATATACATATACATATATATATACATATATACACACATATATATATATATATACACACACACACACACACACACACACACATCACACATATACACACTGAAACTGAACTACTTTGGGAGGTCTCTGACTGCATTGTGTAAATAATCCACATTTTATTTCTACTATAGTTTTAAAAACATCCATAAAACAGGCAAAAATTGACACCAGCTGGCTGCAGCTTAATATACTACAACTGTTCCACAAACTCTATGGTCTATATTTTCTTCCAACATAAACCACAAAAATGCAGCCAAGCCAAGTTGGGTCAACAAGTTTCTTCTAGGAGAAAACTACTGTCCAACTTGCTTTTGAAAGCAGTAATACTCTCTCGTTCTCATTAAGATTCAAAAATGAATCAGAGCTTATGTGCTTCCTCAAACTCTGCCAGAATGACCTCCAATCCCAGAGGTTTTTGGGGTCGCCAGCCACTTAAGGTGCACTGAAATTGTTTCCCGCCTCTACTGGCAAGGGCAGGCCACTAACCCTGCTGAATCATTAACTCCAGGGTTACTGTACAAAACAAGCATATCAGAAAAAAATACATCAACTTGACTACACTTACTTTAAATGCATGCATACGCAGTATCATTAGGAAATTAAATGAAAGCCTCTTGAACAGGGAAAACCTTATTAAGATGCACATCACACCAGTGAATGTAATTATAGCACCGAGTAGGGTTTTTGATTAGCATGCACTAGATTCAAGGTCTAGCTAGAGACAGACAGGTTACTGCTGATACTACAGCTCCTGCATATGTCCTAACATACACTATGCACAAAATAGCAAAGAAACTTTATCTACTGCTGAGCCGCTCTGACTGATTTAATAAAAAATGCTATGTCCCTCAACAACTGAGCAGAGCAATGGGAGCATATCTACATAAGTTAGTGTAATGAAGGTTGGTTGGGCTCCAAGGTGCTCTGATTACATCACTCTCAGAGAGAGTTCCTGAAAAAGTGCCAGAGCTGGAAGCCAGCGACCTTTAGCTCAGAAGGTCAACTCTCCTGTCAAATTGGATAAAACACATAAAATAGATGTGTCGGAGCATAACAGGACCTGTGTCGAATTGCTGAGCATATACGTCTTTTAAAAACATGCTGTAGAACATCTAGTTCTTACGTAAACTCCAGTATCTGTGATTGGCATTCTACATTAAAATAGACCACATTAGAATGTCTGTAAACACTGACGATAGCTACACTTGTGGGTGGATAATTCGCATTTACAGTAAATAGGAGAAGAGAAAAAAAGCATTTGGTAAAAACTGTACAAAACCTTTATTTTTTTTCTTTCCGATTTAGCGAATTGTTTACCTTTCCAGATCAAGACAAAGTTGCCAAACACTCCATCAGGTGGCATCACTCCATACCAATCACATGACCCATAAGTGTGTATTAGGACAGTCTGCTTTCAGTGTGGGAAGTTTACATGACATTGCGGCCTGAGGTTACCCATATTGACACAGTGAACTATTTCATCTTTTTCCAAGATATGGGCAGTGAAGAGTTTCAGATCTATAAAAGGGCAAGTCAGGGCATCAGCCAAGGTAAACATCAGGCGTGGATAATGCTGAGGGAAAGTCGGGTGGTCGTGCATTGCAGTATTGGGGACATCCTGCAACTGCGCACCTGTTGTCTTGTAGAAGGCAGGGGATAAGCTCAGATATATCCTAATTACTATGGATCCTATTCTTATGAGCAAATGTATCTTCTTTGGAGGATATTTCAGTATGAAAGCTGCAAGCCTTGCCAGTTTCCTTTCCTTCTTTTAAGAGCACAGAGCATGGACAACATTTACGTATCTGCTGGTGTTCGAGGCACACTTGTCAAGAGCACTATAAGAAATTTCAGAGTTGTTGTGACATCTGACAACAGCATACACTAAGCCCCAACTCATGAGCGAATCATGTAGTCCATATCAGAGCCAATTTAACTTTTTTTTTTTACCAGAAATTCTCTGATTAGCACTACTGCATGACCAGGAACAGAAAAAATGGCAAATAGAAAGAGTCAGGCGTCATGGCAACCCTCACTGGGTTTGCAGAAAAATCTTGAATAACGTAAGATGCCAATCAGACCCAATGGTTGTTTCCATTATGACGTCATAAAGACTTTTTTGTGATTTACTATTATAAAAGAAATACGTTAACCAACTACGATGCCACACATACTCAATACAGCCCTCTGCAGCAAAACACTGTATTCTCTGTGATGTTGCTCAGCATTCTTATGTAATAATTGGACGATGTCCAACTGTGATGTCGAAAGGTTCCTTTTTCAAGGTTTTTAGCCTCACAGTTGAACACAGCTGTAACATCTTCTTGGCAGCAGAGAACTCAAAGGCTAAAGAATGTACCTGTAATGGCGTGGTGGGAAAAAGCCTCCACATAGGTCAGGTAGTTGTGAGGACAGTGTTTCTTTAACCACCTGCACACATCCTGCTGGGACCACAAAACCACTGGTCTGGACAGGCTGGGTAGAGTGGGACTAGTGTGGTAAACAGAGTAGGAGTCTCCGCTGCGGAGCTGAGAGAGAGAGAGAGAGAGAGAGAGAGAGAGAGAGAGAGAGAGAGAGAGAGAGAGAGAGAGAGGGGTCAAAAAATTTAAATGAAATGGCAAAATGGTAGAGAACAGCAACTCCATTCTGAGAGGTGGCTTTGGAGTGGCAGAGTGCACATATGGTGCCTCATGTATCAAAGCTTGTTAGCAATGCATTTCCCTGGCACAGCAACAAGGACGAAAACACACACACACACACACACACACACACACACACACACACACACACACACACAGTTTCCTTCTCTTGACTGGGCAAGCGATGCCCTGTGACGGTGATAACATTCACACTGCTGAGAGCTCTGGGAAATAAAGTTTTTTTTGCTTTTTTTTCCTTGTAATAGCAGTGTTCTGCTCTATGCGCTGTCCATAATTAAGATGGATCATTTCATCTTGGGCTGCACGACTGGCTAACACAAGGACATGCCTGTGAAGACATAAACAGAGCTTATTAAATGATGGCCATTCAAAAGGTGATTAGTATCCTTTGCCACTGCGCCAACACAGATGTCTACATCAGCATCTCGCTAACACAATTACATTAAAAAACGTCAGCTCAATGAAACATTACTGTATAAAACCATTATAGATATATAGAGTATTATTTCAAGTCTGTCATTCACTAAAACATTGGAGACTGCATTGGTGAAGTGGAAAGCAGCTTAAAAGTTTTATTAGGCTATTGAAACTCTGAAGAGTTTATGTCTTGGCTATTACGGCTGTGCATTTGTCAAAGCCATGCACTCCCAATCCAATACTTTTAATTTGCTGTATCATTCACTCCCACAAAGTCCTTTTCATTACTCAGAGCAATTTTTTGCTTTTTCTTCTATTTGTTTTGCCTTTCTAACCCATTAGCTGCCATCTGTGTCTGTTTTTGTTCTGGCCCACTCCCATTCATCTCCAATTTCCTTTCTCCTTCACACTTTTTGCTCTGCTCTCTCTCCATTTCGCTCTCTCCCTCTCTGTCTCTGTCTCTCTCTCTCTCATTCTTTCTCTGTATCTCTCTCTCTCCCTCTCTGACACCCTATTTTAACTGCAATGTTCGCCCTTGAGTGGCCCTGGGGAGATCTTTCGTTTGCAACAGCAGCACACACACACACACACACACACACACACACACACACAAAGCTGAATTAGAGGATGGTACACCCTGTGGGAACTGGACTGGATACACATGTCCTTCTCCATCTCATTCATTCTCTCTCCAACACTCTGGCTAGAACCTTAAGGGACACTCCTACTAGAAAGCAGGCATTCACACAAACAGCACCAGAACCATCGATCAAAGACAAAGCCATTAGATAGGACAACAGCAGAATACTAGGCATGTCGGTCACTGCGCATCCATCTGCAATGTCGATGCCAGGCAAAGTGGCTGCTTTCCCTTCTGTTTCCCATTTGTTTGTTATCATTAGCTATGTGCTGAAATGACTCAGACTGTTTAAATACCCATTTGTCCTTCATTTAAGATCTAAGGACAGTTCATCTGAAATATAATTATATGCTTCTCGTTCAGTTCAACCTGTTATGTTCCTAGAGAGACGGATAGACAATAGAGGAATAAAAAGAGAGAAAATAGAAAAAGAGACTGCGAATGAGCGAAGAGAGCGGATGAGTGAGCAAGAGAAAGAGAGCAAATAAAAATGTAGAGTGAAATAGAGAGCGAGGGAGGCAGAGAGAGAGAGAAAGAAAGAGAAAAAAGAGACAGAAAGATAAAGAAAGAAAGACAGCAGACAGAGGCAGAGAAAGAGAGAGAGAGAGAGAGAGGCACATTAATAATTCATAACTTCAACTTCAGTTCTTACACAACCAATACCTAGCAGAAAACATTGTGTCTTGATACAATGCCACATCTATTACCACACAATCATCCACTATAAACCCTTATTATTGTTCTTTATCTGTCTTTTCTCTCTCTCTTTTGTCTTGTCTGTAATTGGTGCTGTAGCCTTCGTGTCCTCTGAAGAAAAGACCCTTTAACTGCAGTGGAATCCAGCTTCTAACGAAACATTAGGAAGTCACATCATTAGAAGCGGTAACTGTGTCTCTATCCAGTTCACACACCATGCTCTGTCTGGAGGAGGCTAAAGGATGGTTTCTGTATTCATAACTTATGATTCCCATTAAGGCCCAAAATGTACAGAAACAATCCAGGATACATGGATTCCAGTTTGGAATTTTCACAAGAGGTAAACGAATGTGGCGGAGTAATGAACTGAGGCTTTTGATCATGGATTCACTTTTAGGGAAATCAAAGACGAGCTATCCTGCTCTGATTGCCTCCTGTAGAGAGCGGCACATCAGCACACCCACTGAAAGAGTAGTTCACGGCAAGTATAGGGTTTATGCCCTAACTTCACTGATAAAGCCCTCTTTTAAAGACATAGCCAGTGCTGCTGTCTGAAGAAGAGTCTGGAAAAACAAAATGAGAAAACCCACATAATTAGCACTTACTGAACATAACACAGATCTCAAAATGGATGGTACCTCAGGTAATTTCATGGAAGAGATAAAAAAAAAACCTCAATTTAGACCATGAACAAAAGAAAATGAGGGATCTTTAACCCAGGCTGATGTACTTGCCTCTAATAATTACTTCTGAATAAAGTCAATTAAGAGCATTCCGCATACCCATTAAGATAACGCTAACTAGTTTAGCTTAGCGCCATCAATTTAGCCCTTATTAACCAGCAAAAATGTACAAACGTATAAAGAAGACAAGGGTGTGCCGCAGACGGGGACTGGCCGTAACTTGAGGGTCATGGAAGTGGGGCCGCAAGAGAATTCTTTGTTAATATGGAAATGTAAAGGATCAACTAAAGTTCAGCATAGACATTAAGGCCCATATCTCTGCCCATAGTGTTCAATCAACCATATCCAGTGCTCAAGAGCCAAGAGGCTCTGCAGTCTATTTAAAGCCATTCTGGAGCAAGAGCCTTCGCTTTGCTCTGCCTTGCGGCTCAACTGCATCTTCCCCATTCTCGGCAAACAAAGTCCTGTTTTGGATGAATGGCTAGACAGAGTGCAGGAGAGTGAGTGTAGGGGAAAGAGAGCAAAAGAGTGAGAAATACAAAGAGAATGGCCATTTTTGCCTTTTTCTTTTCTGCCCCTCGACCTTATGGCCGAGCCTTTGTGAGTGTGTGTCAGAAAAGCCTAAGAGATGCACGCAATGCTTCGGCTGCTTTAATAATGCACAGCACAGCCACAGATTGGCTGGAAATAAAAAACACCCATTGTTTTATGGATAAAGTGTGGACTGGAGCCATAAAGAGAATGTCTCATTAAAAGCATGAGCTGTAGCATGAAAGCAGCATGGTGATAATAGACGGGGCACTTAAAAGTGATGGGTGATCTCTCACGGCTGTAAAGAGGTCTTCAGCATCAGTATCACACGGTCATTCTGCTTCTGCTGCGTTTCTCTTTTGTGGTGAAAGATAAAGGAAAGCCAAATCTGCATACATAAGGATGGTGCTTCAGCAGAAAATAGTGTCGCCATGTTCACAGTCTGCTCATATGTCCATAAAATAATTAGATTTTATCTTCATTCATTTTTACGGATCCATCTCTCACAATCGTATTCCACTTGTATGTTTTGACATATTTAAAGCCATTCTCTATATTTTTTAATGTTCTATGCTTTATTGCACATAACACTTTGACCAAACCTTGTAACTGGATGATATTAAGAGGAAAATTCACACTGTGATATTTTAGGCTTTTGCCTAAAACATTGTGATATTTGAAAAAAAGAAAAGAAAAGAAAAAAAAAAGAAAACAAACAAAAAAGGAGCAAAAATATGCAGGTAAATTATTTTACAATAGAGCTATTTATCATTCTAACAATGGAAAATGTGCATTTAGAAAGGTATTAAGGTAGTAGTTCAATATTCTTAACGAACATAACAGCCATATTCCATTCATTCTCACTAGGGTTGCACAAAATGGACAATAAAAACTGTCAGATATTACAACTGCAATATACTATACAACATGTTGAAAAACCAATATTGTGACAGGGTTAAAAGATTAGCCTGCACGGACACACCCATGGCTAAGAGGAGTGTATAAGCTATGCAAATGCCATAGACAAAGTATGGTAGTATAATATAGTTGCATTACTCACTACAGAGTAGAGTAACTGCCTCTGGAAGCAACATCAGCACAATAACTGTAAGTTGGAAGCTTCATAGAATGGTCCGTAGCCAAGCAGCTGCACACAAGCCTAAGATCACTATGAGCAATGCCAAGTGTTGGCTGGAGTGGCATTAAGCACAACACAACTGGACTCTGGAGCAGTGGTAACATGTTCTCTGGATAAATCAAGCTTCAATCGATGGGCGGGCTGATGGCTGAATCTACGTTTGGGGAATGCCAGGAGAATACTACCTACTGTAATGCTTAGCATCAACAGTAAAGTTTGGTGGAGGAGGGATAATGGTCTTTGGATGTTTCTCAGGGTTTGGGCTCAGCTCCTTAATTCCAGTGAATATTGTTATTGCTATAGCGTACAAAGACATTTTGGGCAATTAATTGTTTCCAACTTTGTTGTAACAGTTTGGTGGAGGCCCTTTCCTGTTCCACCATTGTGCCCCCTGTGGACAAATTGAGGTCCATAGCAACTCTGTATTAATGCCCATGGTTTTGGAATGGGGCGTTGAGCAAGCTCATATACGTACAATGATCAGGAATCCATATACTTGCTATATAATGAACCTTGTGGATTTTACAGAAACTCATTTCTTGATAAGCCAAGATAAAGTGAGTTTCAATACCATTATTTAGAGCCAAGTGTAGTATACAAAAGTACAAACAACAGAATGTTTAGTTTCAATAGTTTCATCATCTTACTGGCTTTTGGACTTTGCATCTTCTGCTATCAAGTCATCACCCTGTCTTCTGAAGTCACAGGCTATACCTTTAAGAAGTTTAGAAAAGCTTTTTATAGTTACCTGCAAACCCTCAGTTCCAGGCTGCTGTAGAAGTTTGACAGTGCGGCCACCAGCTGTTTTGTGCCCACGGCCCTCGTGCCAAGTGAGGTTTCCACCGGTGCAGCGGCTCAGTTGGTACTTAAAGTCCTCCGGAAGAGCCTTGTACTCCACTGCAGGACGACAGAAACTAAAGCTGGAGGCAGCTAGGGAACAGAGAGAGAGAGAGAGAGAGAGAGAGAGAGAGAGAGAGAGAGAGAGAGAGAGAGAGAGAGAGAGAGAGAGAGAGAGAGAGAGAGAGAGAGAGAGAGAGAAAGAGAGACCGACCAAAAGAGGATGAGAGATTTACTTTACTGCACGTTCAGGGAGTTACATAAAACAATGTTTGGTTTTTGCCATTAAGGTTTAGTTGTATTTAATCTTTAGGTAGAGCAGGAGAGATCTTGGCCTTGAAGAAGGCCAGACAGTATATTCTTTTGCTTAGTTGCTTAGAAATAGGATTCTTTGGCATGCAAGAAGGCTGTAAAACAGCAGTGGTTTTGTGAACTATAAGGTAACGTAATGAATAGCATATGGATCTGCATATGTGGGTTACTTAATGGAAAATATGAGGTGTTGTTAAAAGGGAAACTGCTGACAGAACAAAAACCATTAAAAAAATAGCCTTCACATGTAGTCATGACTCAAAGAGAAGCCAAAAGGCAGGCCAACAGATTGTTCATTCCTTCTTCATTTCTTACTTCTGTGTAAACCGAAGAAAACACTTTAACTAGCGCACTTAAGCACAAAGTAAATAGCATTGTGATTAGTTACAAAAGCATCTACATATGCATGCTGCTGTGTGATAATGCACAGACTGTGATAATGTTTGACAAATAATATACTGTTCAGCTCTATTTTGAACTTGGACATAAATGGCCACATAGTGAACCTGACAAGATTGAATCAAATGATACATTCTTAAAAATAAAAATTCCTAGGTTTGTGCTAGGAAAAACCTTTAATTAGTGCAGAGCTCTATCTCATTTACAAACATGTATCGTTGATAAACCACCAGTGAGAAGTTGTGTAGGACACTAAAAGTGGTTTGTCTATGGCATCGCTCCAAAGAAACCTTTCTGGCACCTTATTTAGTAACGCTGTCTGGAACAGTCCTTTCAGTTCCAAAAACAAACCAGATCAATGTGTGGTCCAAAACACTTTATAATTTTGGTAGCATGATGATAAGTTCCAAGACAATTGAGCTAAATTACACCTATTAAGGTGAAGAAAGACATAATGAACTGAAAGGCAATAAAGGTGGTAGGGATCCAGTCAAACCAAAGTAAGAACCATTCCTTTCTTTGTCAAGATCCATTTCTAGGTAACAGACAGGTACATACTACACAATACTCAAATTTCTTTAAGTGACTGTGCACTGACTTTTTACCCTTTATAACTACCTGGTACTCGAATTTACTCTCCAGCTCAAGCATGTAGCATTGCAGTGAAATTTAGTTTACTAAATCATTTTACCCTAAATAATTACACATTACTTTGGAGTGTGTATGACATTGTAATCTGTGGTGAGAGTAGAGAGCAGGTGGAGGAGAATCTGGAGAGGTGGAGGTTTGCACTGGAGAGGAGAGGAATGAAGGTCAGTAGAGACAAGCTGGAATACATGTGTATGAATGAGAGGGAGGCAGGTGGAAAGGTGAAGATGCAAGGAGTAGAGGTCGTAAAGGTGGATGACTTCAAATATCTTGGGTCAACCATCCAGAGCAATGGACAGTGTAGAAAAGAGGTGAGGAAGAGGGTGCAGGCAGGATGGAGTGGGTGGAGACGGGTGTCAGGGCTGATGTGTGACAGAAGGACAGCAGCAAGAGTGAAAGGGAAGGTCTACAAGACAGTAGTGCGTCCTGCTATGATGTTTGGTTTGGAGACTGTGGCTCTGTCTAAAAGACAGGAGGCTGAGCTGGAGGTGGCGGAGATGAAGATGCTGAGATTTTCGTTGGGAGTGACCAGGCTGGACAAGATTAGAAATGAGCAGATCAGAGGGACGGTGAAGGTGGAGCAGTTTGGAGATAAAGCCAGAGAGGCCAGGTTGAGATGGTTTGGACATGTGTTGAGGAGGAATAGTGGATATGTTGGGCAAAGAATGTTGGAGATGGAGCTGCCAGGTAGAAGGAGAAGAGGTAGACCTCAGAGAAGGTTTATGGATGTAGTGAAGGTGGACATGGAGATGGTTGGTGTAAAAGTAGAGGAGGCAGTGGATAGGGCAAGATGGAGGCAGATGATCTGCTGTGGCGACCCCTAAAGGGAGCAGCCGAAGACGAAGAAGAAGACTATGGAGTGTGTACATCACACTTTCCTGGTTAATACTGTCTGGCATTTCTGTGTAATTCAGTTCAGCTATCTTGGAACTTGCCACCATGTTACCCAAAATAATTACCTAGTATTTCCTGGTTAATACCTAGAACTGTGAATGAAAACATTGCCATTCATTTTCAAGAGTTTTCATGACAAACCGCTTATTTTAAGAGGCCGGTACAGATTCTTTGATCTGAACGAACATGTATTATTTCTCTGGGTTGTTGTTGCAGCCACCGCTGTCTTGTTTCCTCACATGTGTCTATGGATGTCGACAGCCCTGTTGGTCTCAGCATGGGAAAAAGTCTTTCATCCTGACAATAGCCGGTCCACAATGGCTTTACTTATGTCAGCTGCCAGATGTGATATTAGCCCATGACAAAGTCGAATGACCAGGGAGCCAGAAGGCGTGTGTGTGTATATCCTGCCATGCTCGCCATGCATATTCCAGCAGCAGCAGCAGCGATAGCAGCAGCGTTAATGATTCAGGAGGAAGTCAACGTGTGTTTTGTCGACGAGGGGCGAGCGGCCAGCCTGTTTACAGGCGAGGGCACAGAGAGAGAGCACTCGCTCATTAAAATCTCACTGACACTGTTGTCATAGCACAAATGAGGACAACCAGTCAACTGTGATAACACAAGGTGTGTGTGTGTGTGTGTGTGTGTGTATGGGGGGGGGCGGGGCAGGGGATTGGCTGTAATAAAAAGGGATCTCTTTTGCTCTCTTGCTTGTTTCTCCCTCTTTCTATCTCTGCCACCCCCTCCAGCCCCACAGACCTACAAAGGCAGTTCTCATCAAGGCCAGATCGCTGCATGTGAGTTGTGAATGTGATTCACTTTGGGATAGAGTTGCACACTGACAAAGTGTCTTTCATTACTGACTCTCTGAAGTGGACATGGTAGTGTGTTTGGGGGGCTGGGATTTGTGGGAATATGTGTGTTTGGGGGGGGTGCTAGTAAAAGAAAATCATAGTGTGTTGTTAGATCCATCTATGTCAATCATGTTAATCAAAGAGAATACTTCCATATCTTTCTCCGTTAAAGCTTCAAATTTATCAAATGTAAAGACAAGTGATCATCTCTACAGAAGCTGTGGGCTCGAGCTCTGGAATGTCATCCAGATGTAGCAAAGTCTTAAAGATATTAAAGTCACACCTATTACTAAAACTGCCTCATATCGCCTTACACAAGTTTAATAACACAGTCATCTTGTATTGCAGACAATTTCTTCTTATTTGCTTTAACATATTGGGACAAAACATATAAAATATAAAATGTGCCATAAATTTTGCACATTTTGTTTTATATTTTCCAATATGTTAAATTTAGCAAACAAACAGAAATTGTGCATTAACATGAGCAGAACTGTGTTCTTTGTAGAGCATGTTTTATCTTATTTTTACTTAGAAAATCAACGTCATCAACATGTCACTTGACTAGGGGTGCCCAAATCTTTGCATATAACTGTATATTAATTATTCTGCAAATATATCAACTTCCCTCTTTTCCAAAATGTAGTCAAATAGTCAAGATGTGTTTGGGTTTAAAAGTTGCTTCTTTAATTTTGATTATAGGCTAAATAGTATGGTAAACAACTCAACATGGTTTGAGGCAGTTGTATGCTGCTTTATACCTGGTGGCTATAATCTTCCATTAATTAGTAGCCCCTCTCTGCAGACCCCATAGTGGTCATTCCACCAGTTGAATGGAAATCAGCTCATGCATTTTTAAGAATATAGTGAAATAAAACAGTTTCACTCGTAACTCTTATCAGATTAACTAGGATTCTAGTGGTTCTCTGTGTGTAAAAAGCTGCTAGTGAGCAATGAGGGGTGAAAGAATAGGGGTGAAAACAACTCACACGTCTCAAAAAAGATGACTGTACCAAGATAAAAAAGGCACAACTGCACCTTTCTATATGTCAAATCAAATATTGTGTACATCCGCCACAATAAAAATAGCATATTGACACAATAAAAACATTTTTATTAATGTTGACTTGCTTGCTCAACTATGAATATGAAAATCCAGTTTGATTCCAGTTTTGGAAATTTGGTACATTTTCGTCAAAGTCGCTGCATGAAAAATTACATAGTACAAAAACATGAGGGACAAAATACATTTTGCTTATTTGACTACATTCACGGTGAGAAAACTGTGTACATTTGATTTTTTCATTGATCTATCATTATAATACAGCAGTCTAAAATCACTGGAACATAAGGATAGTACAGAAAAAAGAGAAGTACATCTAATACCTGATATAGCTTCTTAGATCAACTGGTCCAAGTTAATCATGCAGTCTCTTGTAAAAGACATGCAAACTAGAGCTGGCAGCAGCACGCGAGGCTTTGAACTTCACAGGGAGAGTGACATGCAACATCTGTGCAGAGTAATGAGCTGGAGGGAGAGGCTGAGACAGTTCTACAGCCAGCCCCACCAGCTTGAGCGCGCTTAATTATCGATGCAGATGAATGCCAGAATGAATATGTGTGTCACTATTAAAGCAATGGAGTGCCTCTCAGCAGGTAGGTTGATTTGCTGCTAATAACGTTGATGATCAAAGCTTCAATGTTCAGTGCCTGGGCTTACATGTCTGATGCTTGTTTATATGTGTGAACAATGGCACAGGTATTTGTGTGTTTACTTGGGTGGATGGTTGTGTGTGTGTGTGTGTGTGTGTGTGTGTGTGTGTGTGTGTGTGTGTGTGTGTGTGTGTGTGTGTGTGTGTGTGTGTGTGTGAGAATGGGTGCTTGGGTGAACACACCCCAAACTGACTGGCAGTCTGGCACACTATACCTTTACCGTTGGAGCTTCAAGCGAATAAAAACAAAGTGAAAACAAGAAGCCTCAATGTCCATTTAGAGAAATGCACTTCACAGCCACAATATTAGTCAGGAAAATTGCAATTACATATTTTGTGCAAGTGTGTGAATGGGTGATTGGGTGGATGGTAGTTTTTCATATTTGTGTATGTATGTAGATTTGTGTAAGTGTACTTGGATGTATGACTGTGCTTGCATGTGTGTGTGTGGATGTGTGATAGATTTGTGTGTGTGTGTGTGTATGTGTGTGTGTGAGGATGGGTGCTTTAGTGGAGTCCTGTTTTGTGTGGGTGCATATGTATATGGAGGGGTCCTTTGTTGGATGATAGTTTTGTGTGTGTGTGTGTGTGTGTGCGTGCGTGCATGTGCCTTCTGAACACGAGCTTCAATAGAAGAGCAAAAAAAATCTGACCTTTAAGGACCTTTTTGCCTTAACATGCTCGATCTTAGCAATTTGCTTACATTTGACAATGTACCTGCAAACAGTGCAGAATCTTCCGCATTTTCACTTGTCCTTGCTTTCTTTGTTTTCAATTGTACAACGTTTAAAATATCAGATTTTCAATGTGGTGGTCCCCACTGTATACAATTGGGTGCCTTGTGGTCTGTGTGTGTATGTATGTGGAAGGTAATGACGGGCAATATGGCACAAATATAACATCACGAAAGATCATTTCACAACCAGTCGTGCCACATTCAGAAAACACATTCAATATGAACATAATAGTTTATTTAATCTTTCACATACTGCGATGCACTATATCATATGAAATATATATAATATTATCATATATATATATATATATATATATATATATATATATATATATATATATATGAAACAGGACTAATTAAGATATTTTTTTCAATGAGACATGCAGTTGATCAGTATGCTTTAAGTACCGAGAATCTCTACAATAGGGAATTATATTGTTGTTGATGTAATAAGACATAATCTATAAATAAATATAAATAAAAAAAATAATAATAAAAAATAAATATCATCAATTTGCTCACCCCAAGGGGAAGGGTACGTTGCGTGCGTGTGCACTGGTAATAGTTAAAAGCTATAAAATAAATAATAAAACCTTGATTGTCAGCCAATATCAATCTAATGTCCCTTTAAAAACGATAGCTATAATTTAAACACTTCACTTAAGATGAGCATCTAAAAGTAGACTATCATGCTAAAGCTATGCAAACACTCCTCTACCCCACAGGAAGAAACACAGCTACCAACACCACATCACACAGTATGAGTGAGTGGCTAGATTTGTTATAGGATTGGAGCGGATTCATTCTTTCCTCTGAAATCTGATCCGGCATCCATCAAACCCAATACCCAATAAAACAGACAGACCATCTCCAATAATACACTATTAAAAAAAGGCAGCTCTCCAAGTAAAGACAGTGGTTCTGCGGAAAACCATGAACACGCAAAGAACCATTTGCATGTTGAAACTGCTCTTCAGATTGATGGAGAACATGCTGTAAATGGTTCTCCGTATAGCCTTTTGGAAATTGATTCTATATAGCACTAAAAAGCAAAGCATTCTTCTGCTGTTACATTGCCAAACTTGCCACAATAGGAGAACCCATTTGGTGCTATTTAGAACTATTTTCAAAAAAGGTTCTATATGGAACCATATAACCACACTCTCCATCAGTCTGAAGAACCCCTTCAGCATGCGAAGAACCCTTCAAGTATGCAAATTCATATTATTCAATATAGAACCGCTGTCTTAACTGAAGAACCCTTGAAGAACCGTCTTTTTCTGTCGTATGCTCTTGGTTGAGTGTGTGTGTATGAATAGGTGGGTGTCCAGGGTTCTGAGGCAGGACAAGCTGAGACCTGTTTGAGAGCATCTGCGTGATGACAGTCCAACAGACCTTGTAATCTCCCCAACACCTACAAGCTCTAAGTCACATCTAATGAGAAGACACTCCTACCTGAGCCAGGATGAAAACAGAAATAGAAGCGGCAACATGGAGCACAACCCACGTAAGTCTAACATTCACAAGGAACCGGGTGACATTCCTGAACGACCTGAAAAGCCTGCTTGCTCTTTCACTCACTTACTGAGAAGAAAACATTTATCTGGAAAAGTTGCATCCTGTCTGGCGCGGAGCTGTTCTGAACAGCTCAGAAAGAACAGGCAGCCAATGCGAGACCGAGGTAGAAGTCTGTTTACTCAGTACTAAGCATGAAAAGCGAGTCTGCTTTAAAGCAGTAGACTCCAGCGCGCGCAGGTCAGCCAGAGAAGCTTTAAACTGACCTGGCAGAATTATTACTAAAACACGTCCACATCAAAGGCACGTAGTGAAGTCACTAGACAAGTGGGTCAAAGTAAGCCCTCTTCAGGCTCAACCCTCAGCTGACAGGATTCAATGTAGCATCTCCTCAAACTGTTGGGCTCGCCTTTAAAAGCCGTCTACTGAACTACTGAACGGCTACACAGAAACACGACAACCGGTTCACAGTAAATGAATGGATTTACCGTCCACAGCCATGTCAGCGGTTCAGCCTCGGCTTTCCTCTTAAGGGAAAAGTTGTGAGGTGAAATATTCCATGTTAGTCTTTCCGGACCTGACGGACCGCGCGGAGCCTTGGCAGGTCCGTTCAGCCTGCTCCCCTCGCGCTGCGGTGGAAATGGTGAAAGCGAATTAGCAACGAGCCAATCAAATAGTGGAGGGGCGGGGCTATCCGACATAATCGGAATAACCCCGCCCCCTGGCCCAGGTGACGGAGACGTCGATCAAAAGGCAAAGCAGTGAAATTGTTAACGGAGGGGAAACGTAACCGTCCCGTCTAATGTAAGAAAAGACGCCCCTACAGTTCAGCATATCTGACCGTTTATTGCTCTAAAGGGTCATTTAGTGTGAGCGGTCAAGCAGCAGCTCATCAGCAGTTGTGCACAGTGCAGCGTTTCTATGATACAGATGTTCGCAACCAAGCGGAAACTCCCGGCTCGCGCGTTAGTCTTCACTCCCTTTGTTGTTATTTGCTCTGAGGCGATGTGGCGCGCGAACCTCCGTCTTCTCTCTTCTTCTTCCTCTTGCCCTCATCTCACCTCTTCTCCCCTCACCTGCCTCTGTCATCTGCTCTCCATTCGTCTACTTCTCTCTTCTCCTCTCTCCCCTCCTCTCTTCCACTGTCCACTCCTCTCCTCTTTACTCCTGTCCTCCTCACCTCTCTTCCACTCTACTTTCTACTCTTCTCATCTCCTCTCCTCTGCTCCCCACTCCTCTACTGTCCACTCCTCTCCTCCTCTCTTCTCAAGCTCTCCTTTCATCCACTATCCACTCCTCTCCTCCTCTCCTCTTTACTCCTGTCCTCCTCACCTCTCTTCCACTCTACTTTCTACTCCTCTCCTCATCTCTACTCCTCTTCTCCTCTCCTCTCCTCTTTAATCCTGTCCTCCTCTCCTCTCTCCCACTCTACTTTCTACTCCTCTCCACTCCTCTCCTCTTTACTCCTCTACTCTTTACTCCTGTCCTCCTCACCTCTCTTCCACTCTACTTTCTACTCCTCTCCTCCTCTCCACTCCTCTTCTCCTCTCCTCTCCTCTTTACTCCTGTCCTCCTCACCTCTCTTCCACTCTACTTTCTACGCCTCTCCTCCTCTCTACTCCTCTCCACTCCTCTACTGTCTACTCCTCTCCTCCTCTCTTCTCAACCTCTCCTCTCATCCAGTATCCACTCCTCTCCTCCTCTCCCCTCCTCTTTACTCCTCTACTCTCCACTCCTGTCCTCCTCTCCTTTCCTCTCCTCTCTCCCACTCGCCACTCCTCTCCTCTTCTCCTCTTTCCTCCTCTTCACTCCTCTCCCCTCTTCTCCTCTAGTCCTGAGGACAGTCCCGCTGGGGCAGTTCCTATCTGCTCTGTCACTGAATGAATCTTCTTCTGGTGTCTCGTGAGAACTGGGCTCCCCGAAGTGTCCCACGCTGCCTACCGATCAGTCTGCACGCGGAGCCTCTAATTAGTGGGAGCTTTGAAAACATATGACGTGGGAGCACACGAGCCCGGAAAAATACCCAGACGAAGTTACTGAACGACACTATTATTAGATTTCCTTCTGTAGAGCTTTTTATATGTTACCTTCTGCACAGTCAGTGCAGTTAATCACCACTAAAGAGTCTCCAGCAACAGCAACAGCAACACAACCTATATGCTAATAATAAATGTTAATGACAATAACAAGAAGAGGAAAAGCAAGAAGAAGAATACGATGAAACAACAACATAACAACAACAATGATAACAACAACAAGGTTATCCTGTCCTCTTATTACAATCAGCACTTGGATTATGCCAACCTATAATACAATAGCAATTATCAGAATGAAACGTCTTGTTAAACCTGAAAGAGAAGACGAGATTTATTTTAAAAGCATTATTATGCATTAACAGCTACATGTCCTTCTTTATTGCTTCTGCATACTGCATATGAATTCATTCTGAAACGCCATTCATGCGTGAAGGGTGTGGTGAAGAGCTGAAGCTGCAGCTGCTGAACGCCTGACTGACAAGCTATTCTAACGCTGTACACTAGAGGGCAACATTTCACTGGCATATTTCTGCCTTTACTGTCATACAGCACTCACTGAGCAACAGCAGGACAAGTTCAGCGTTGAGAATGCTCTCTTCTCTCTGTTCACTGCTACGTAAACCAGGTCACATAAAAATCTAATTAATTTTTCATCACAATCGAACTATGCATCCATTTTCCAAGCCGCTTCTCCATCAGGGTCGCGTGCTGGAGCCTATCCTAGCAGTCTTTGTGCGGAAGGCAGGATACACCCTGGACAGGTCGCCAGTCCATCGCAGGGCAGACAGACAGACACAGACAGTCACTCACACATTCACACCTAGGGGCAATGTAGCACATCCAACCGGCCTGACTGCATGTCTTTGGACTGTGGGAGGAAACCGGAGAACCCGGAGGAAACCCACGCAGACACGGGGAGAACATGCAGACTCCACACAGAGAGGACCCCGGTCACCCGGCCGGGGAATCGAACCCAGACCCTCCTCGCTGTGATACGACAGCGCCACCCACCACGCCGCCCACAATCAAACTAACTGAATTCAATTCAGTTATTTTTAACAGCTCCTAGTGATCTTGTTGTTATTGTTTTCTCAGTAAACGTCAGTACAGAGCTGCTGACGTGGGTATAATCAAATATCATATATTTTGGAGTGTGTCTGTGAGAATTTTTCTCCATTCATCCAGAGGAGCATTTGTGAAACTGATGTTGGATCAGAGGCCTGGCTTGTAATCGCCATTCTAGTTCAATCCAAAGGTGTTTGATGGGTTTGAGGTCAGGGCTCTGTGCTTGTCAGTCAAGTTTTTCACACCAAACTCACCCAGTCATGCCTTTATGGTTAAGATTTAAGATTTCCCTTCACTGGAACTAAGGGGTCTAGGCCAACCCCTGAAAAGCAACCCCATAGCATCCCTCCTCCTCCAAACTTTACAGTTGGCACATTGCAGTCAGTTCTCCTGTCATTCGCCAAACCCAAACTCAGACTGCCAAATAGAGAAGTGTGATTTATTTACTCCACAGAAAATTTTCACTGCTCCAGAGGCAGTGGCAGCATGTTTACTACTCCTAGTATGTGCAGTTTAGTAGTATACTATAGTTTTGGATGCAGCTCATGTTGCTTATGTTCATGTTGCTGTAGTTCAGTCTATGATGTACATATGTGTTACTGGTGCTATTCTGCTCTGGGCTGTTGGTAGCTGGTGTCAGTGTTAGTGTCTATCATAAAGTGTGTGGCTGTAACTGATCTGCCCGCTATCCCGGCTCCATGAATAGTGCTGGGCAGCAATTCTCCCTGACTGCCTCTTCAATAAAAGAGCATTTTCCAGTATGTGCATGCTTCCCTCTTGTTCTTTCATACCAAGACGCTACAACATATTAGTCTTTTAATAAGGTGCTCGGCTAGCAGTCAGAATTGCTTGACACCACAGGGATTTCCCAGTGGTTGTATGATGTATTCACATGATGTGTACTGTGTATTAGTGATAGAACACTGATGAGCAAAATCATGAAAACAAAATAAATTCTATTTTAAAATTCTGTTAAATTTAAAGGCTCAAGAGAGGTTGGATCATGGCTAGATACTGATGAATTATGACTGTTTTGGTACATGAACATCATAAATGGATCTCAGAGGAAAAATACAACAAACATATAGCATAAAGGTCTCCTTGTAAAGGTTGGTATACAGTACAAGAAATTTAATTTGATCCAACTGCAAGATTTGGCTTACATTTTGGCCCCTATATGATAATGCAGAATATTGCCACTTAGAGGCATATACAGTAATAGCCCTTATTCTTCAGGGAAACAAGTAACAGGGAGTTGGAACACTCTTAACTCACTCAATGAGAAAGTCTGAAAGAATGGTATAATTTTCTAGCCACATCCGTATTCAAGTTTTCCCTCTGCGCCTGCTTTTGCATTCAGACATGGACATCAGCTTAATTACTATTTACAGTATGTGGCTTAAAATTCATGAGTTTGTAGCTCCCAGCAAGAAAGAAAAATTGTCAGGGGAGCAGAGATGGCAAATTAAAGGGCCCTGTTTCTCTATGCGGAGACAAGCCATGCAATATTAACACCACTGAAAAATTAATCATTATATTGGAATGGTTATACAACGAGAAAGCCCTCTTCCAGGTAAGGTTGGTAAAAATGAATCTACTAACTGGTAATACACACGAGAATAAAATCCACTGGACCTGCTATGACTGATCTCTCTATTGTCCTGAATGTTAAGATAAAACTCAGTTGCCAGGTTAAAAGCAAGCAAACATTGTCCCTACAATTGCTGGCCTTTTTATCAGTACACCATATACAGTCATTTTTGACACCTCTGTTAAAAATGACATGTTGTGTTGATTTTTTCAGTAAAAATAAGTGCACGTCATCTACAGAAGACATTGTACTGCATTGTTACTGTTTATTTGTTTAAACTTACATGTTGGAAAAATATAAAACTATGTTTTATTCTTTCATAATATCTTAAACTCTTCAAATTTGCAGAAAAATGCAATATTTAAGTGTTTTCACTGTAAAGGAGATGTGAAGTTATTTTAACTGAAGATGTAATTCGACCAGGGTGTTCAAATGTTTGCCTATGACTGTGGGTGCACTTTGGGGGTTGACTATTAATGATTGTAGCCCATTTGTTGATGCACTTTTTTATCTGCCTCCCCATTAATCAATGGAAAGGGATCCCACTGAGCATGGCATCACTGTAAGAAATAAACCTTTTATCTACAAAACAGCAACTTTACAGGAGAGGGAAAGCATGCTTGTCAAGAAAAAAAAGTTTCCTAAGCATTTCTATTGGTCCGTTCATCACTACCTGGAGTTTTTAATGCACACACACACACACACACACACTTTTTCTAAGCCGCTTATCGTAACGGGTGGCGGGGGGAGCTGGAGCCTATCCCAGCGGTCACTGGGGGATTGCCAAGGATTTTTGATGCAAAAGAAGTAAAACAACAAAAATGGAGATTGACAAGGTTTTTGCACGACCGCAGCGATATCTTATTTGAGTGGTGGACCATTCTCAGCACAGCAGTACACCACCATGGTAATGGTGAGTGTGTTGTACTGATATGAGTGAATCAGACACTGCAGTGTTGCTGGTTTAATCTCACTGTCACTTTTAGGTCAAGAACAGTCCACCAACTGAATATATTATACACACTCTCAGAAAAAAGGTCCGACACTGTCACTGGGGCACTACCCCTCTTGCCACTGTGGTAGTGCCCTCAGGAGTACATCCCAGTACCTTTAGTCCAGGAACATAATTGTACCAGAATACATTGAAATTATATTTTCTAAGTTGTACTGGCTCCATACACCCCGTCTCATCTCCAGGCTTTTTATTATTAGGAAAATCTCATTGAAGGTACACCATTGGACCTTAAAACCATTGTTGTACCTTTGAGGGTACACTTACATTGTTTGTACCTTAATGAATGAATCATGTACCTGCATAGTATGTTCATTTCTAACGGTGTACAGCTAACAGTGACCTGTGGTCAGAAATTGACCACTGATGAAGGGCTAGAGGATGACCAATGCAAACTGTGTATGGAAAAGAGGAGCTATATTCTCTAACTGTACACATACAAGTTCCAACAAGGTGTTCCTAATGAAGTGTCCAGTAATTGGCAGTGTGTTTAAAGACCACAGCAACACTGCTGTGCCTGATACACTCACCACAACATACACTGCTCAAAAAAATAAAGGGAACACTCAAATAACATCCTAGATCTGAATGAGTGAAATATTCTCATTGAAGACTTTGTTCTGTACAAAGTTGAATGTGCTGACAACAAAATCACAAAAATCATAAATGGAAATCAAATTTATTAACCAGGCCTGGATTTGGAGTCACACACAAATTTAAAGTGGAAAAACACACGACAGGCTGATCCAACTTTGATGTGATGTCCTTAAAACAAGTCAAAATGAGGCTCAGTGTTGTGTGTGGCCTCCACGTGCCTGTATGACCTCCCTACAACGCCTGGGCAGCTTCTGGTGAGGTGGCGGATGGTCTCCTGAGGGATCTCCTCCCAGACCTGGACTAAAGCATCCGCCAACTCCTGGACAGTCTGTGGTGCAACGTGGCGTTGGTGGATGGAGCGAGACATGATGTCCCAGATGTGCTCAATCAGATTCAGGTCTGGGGAACGGGCGGGCCAGTCCATAGCTTCAATGCCTTCATCTTGCAGGAACTGCTGACACACTCCAGCCACATGAGGTCTAGCATTGTCCTGCATTAGGAGGAACCCAGGGCCAACCGCACCAGCATATGGTCTCACAAGGGGTCTGAGGATCTCATCTCGGTACCTAATGGCAGTCAGGCTACCTCTGGCGAGCACATGGAGGGCTGTGCGGCCCTCCAAAGAAATGCCACCCCACACCATTACTGACCCACTGCCAAACCGGTCATGCTGAAGGATGTTGCAGGCAGCAGATCGCTCTCCACGGCGTCTCCAGATTCTGTCACGTCACATGTGCTCAGTGGGAACTTGCTTTCATCTGTGAAGATCACAGGGTGCCAGTGGTGACTTTGCCAATCCTGGTGTTCTCTGGCAAATGCCAAGCGTCCTGCACGGTGTTG
This sequence comes from Pygocentrus nattereri, assembly GCF_015220715.1. Taxonomy (NCBI): domain Eukaryota; kingdom Metazoa; phylum Chordata; class Actinopteri; order Characiformes; family Serrasalmidae; genus Pygocentrus; species Pygocentrus nattereri. The sequence continues at coordinate 25,677,611 of NC_051238.1, read as the reverse complement.
GGCTGTGAGCACAACCCCCATCTGTGGACGTCGGGCCCTCATACCATCTTCATGGAGTTGGTTTCTAACCGTTTGTGCAGACACATGCACATTTGTGGCCTGCTGGAGGTCATTCTGCAGGGCACTGGCAGCTCCTCCTGTTCCTCCTTGCACAAAGGCGGAGGTAGCGGTCCTGCTGCTGGGTTGTTGCCCTCCTACGGCCTCCTCCACGTCTCCTGGTGTACTGGCCTGTCTCCTGGTAGCGCCTCCAGGCTCTGGACACTACGCTGACAGACACAGCAAACCTTCTTGCCACAGCTCGCATTGATGTGCCATCCTGGATGAGCTGCACTACCTGAGCCACCTGTGTGGGTTGTAGAGTCCGTCTCCTGCTACCACGAGTGTGAAAGACCACCAACATTCAAAAGTGACCAAAACATCAGCCAGAAAGCAGAAATGTACTGAGAAGTGGTCTGTGGTCCCACCTGCAGAACCACTCCTTTATTGAGTGTGTCTTGCTAATTGCCAATAAATTCCACCTGTTGTTTATTCCATTTGCACAACAGCTGTGAAACTGATTGTCAATCAGTGTTGCTTCCTAAGTGGACAGTTTGATTTCACAGAAGTTTGATTTACTTGGAGTTATATTGTGTTGTTTAAGTGTTCCCTTTATTTTTTTGAGCAGTGTATATTGCCAAAATGACACTGCCATTCTGGTGTGTCTGCTGTGCTGAAGATGGACCGCCATCAAAATAATATCTGCTCAGTTGTGATCCCCTTCCATTGCTGAGCTGGGTATGGGGGGAGGGGGGTTCACGAATTGTGCAGCAGATGAGATACAGTCAATAACTGTGAGTGCACATAGATGTTTCTGGTAAAGCGGCCAGTTAGTGTAGCTTAAAGCCAACAGATAGAAAACAAAACAAAAAAAATCAAGGTTTGTCTTCTGACCTCTCAGTGCACTGCAGTGACTGGATCTGTTCAATTCTATTGGTAGGCAAGCTGGTTTAATTTAACAATGGACTAATTTTATGAAGTATTGTACGGCAACTGTAAATACTGGACTTCCTTGAGGAGAGCTTGTTAATTCATTTTTGGCAAAGTTTTTATTGTCAAACTGGCCTTCATCTCAATTTGCAGATAAACAAGAACAGTTTAAACTCTTCATTTGGCCAGCAAGTGTGATTTTTGCCAGTAAAACAACATATAACACTAAAATAAATACATAAAATCATAAAATGTCACTAGACAAGACATTCTTGTTATTCTAATTCTGCTATTCTAATCTTTTTGGTGTTCTAAATCTGTGATTTACATTGCTCCAGTGGAATTCTACAATGTGTTGTTTACGTGTTTACTTATATTTATTATTTTGGTGGTTTTTTTTGCAAACAAATAAATGCCCAGATCAATGGCTTTACATCTCGTTTTGTCAGGCGTCCATTCGTCACCCGTATATCTTTAGGATAACTAAGACTATGATTCTGAATGCTTGAGCCTGATTTGTTTCTATAACGTGACATAATGCATGTTTAATTTTATTATAATAATGCATCCAAGATTCCAGGCTCTGTCTATTTTGGGGCTTTCCCTGCTATGTCTCTACTAACGCAGCTCACTTAAGAATATGAATCAGACAAACACAAGCACTATAGTCAAAAATCCTCATTAATGTTTTACTTTAATTTGAACAGTGGCCAAAAAAAAGTCCAGAGGCTTAGATGTGTTTTCTATATTTTACTTGTCTTAACTTTTCTTTGGCTTAATTTTTTTAAGTCTTAAAATGTTCTGTTGTTTAGAGGTTTAAAGATCCACATCATGGAAACTAAAAAACCTAAAAATGTTCTCACGTTTGCTTTTTAAATAAAAGAGTTTGTTGCAACATGTAAACAGTTTCAAGACATTAGACAACTAAGCTGCAAAGGTGTTTTAAATTCACTATTTTTGTGATGTCATGCAAACAATTGCACTCAGATTTATCTGTTTGTTTGGCTTACAGTAGTTTGGCTCCGCCCACTCATGCTGAAGTTATAAAGAGTGTTTCAACCTGGACTGCTTTTTGAAAGAGGCACGACAGCAGAGCAGCCAGTCAGAGCTGTACATATACTGGCCTTAAAGACGGTAAGAAAACAGTCTGTTAATTCTAATTAATCAAAAGGCAAAATAAAATGAACAATGAATGAATTTGTGTACAAAAAAAACATAAACCACACAAATATTTTAAGCAGACCTCAGAGGAAAACTGAAAAATATGAGAATAATGTAGGATATAAGTCCTCCAAATGAAAAAGTCTGATTTTCAGTGTAGTCAGACTTTGGACTCTGTGAAAACAGATATACAGTAAACAGTTAATTGATCCTGGGATTTGATTATCATGAATTCCTTTCAAACATGTTCCAGCAAATGTACTATTTTAATGTAAATATTTGCTCCACTTAACAATAAATTCTTCACAATAATACCTTTGAAAACTTTCATTTAATTTATTCATAGAACCTATGAAATATATATATATAACATTATATATATATATATATGTTCACTTAAATCAAGGAAACTGATTCTTTACATTTACATTGTGACTACAGGAATTTTGCAGACCAAAATGACAAACCAACATGACAACGTCCATTAAAGAATACTAAAGAAATAATAAGACAGTCACCATCAGTGAAGCAGTCACCACTGACAAGTTCTGCTACTTTGTGTTTTCCAGTTAAAATCTGCCATCAGGAAAGTTACTGGTCAGTTATGATTTGACACTGCAGTCAATAATTAGTGTATGTCTGGCTTTCTACATAAATAATATACCTAAATAAATCTATACAGTGGGGCAAAAAGTATTTAGTCAGCCGCTGATTGTGCAAGTTCTCCTGCTTAGAAAGATGAGAGAGGTCTAATATTCATCATAGGTTCACTTCAACTATGAGAGACAAAATGAGAAAAAACATCCAGGAAATCACGTTGTGGTATTTTTAAAGAATTTATTTGTAAATTATGGTGGAAAATAAGTATTTGGTCAATAACAAAAGTTCAACTCAATACTCTGTAACATGACCTTTGTTGGCAATGACAGAGGTCAAACGTTTCCTGCAAGTCTTCACCAGGTTTGCACACTGTAGCTGGTATTTTGGCCCGTTCCTCCTGCAGATCTCCTCTAGAGCAGTGATGCTTTGGGGCTGTCGCTGGGCAACATGAAATTTTCTATGGGGTTGAGGTCTGGAGACTGGCTAGGCCACTCCAGGACCTTGAAATGCTTTTTATGGAGCCACTCCTTCATTGCCTGAGCGGTGTGTTTGGGATTATTGTCATGCTGGAAGACCCAGCCACGTTCCATCTTCAATGCTCTCACTGATGGAAGGAGGTTTTGGCTTTAAATCTCACGATACAGGGCCCCGGTCATTCTTCCCTTAACACGGATCAGTCGTCCTGTCCCCTTTGCAGAAGAACAGCTCCAAAGCCTGATGTTTCCACCTCCATGCTTCACAGTAGGTTTGGTGTTCTTGGGATGCAACTCAGCATTCTTCTTCCTCCAAACACGACGAGTTGAGTTTTTACCAAAAAGTTCTATTTTGGTTTCATCTGACCACATGACATTCTCCCAATCCTCTTCTGGATCATCCTTATGCTCTCTGGCAAACCTCAGACGGGCCTGGACATGTACTGGCTTAAGCAGGGGGCACGCCTGGCACTGCAGGATCTGAGTCCCTCTCGGCGTCGTGTGTTACTGATGGTTGCCTTTGTTACTTTGGTCCCAGCCCTCTGCAGGTCATTCATCAGGTCCCTCCGTGTAGTTCTGGGATTTCTGCTCACCATTCTCATGATCATTATGACCCCACGGGATGAGATCTTGCGTGATGCCTCTGATCGAGGGAGATCAATGGTCTTGCATGTCTTCCATTTTCTTATAATTGCTCCCACAGTTGATTTATTCCCACCAACCTGCTTGCCTATTGTAGATTCACTCTTCCCAGCCTGGTGCAGGTCTACAATTTTCCTTCTGGTGTCCTTCAACAGCTCTTTGGTCTTGGCCATGGTTGAGTTTGGAGTCTGACTGTTTGAGGCTGTGGACAGGTGTCTTTTATACAGATAACGAGGTCAAACAGGTGCCATTGATACAGGTAATGAGTGGAGGACAGAGGAGCTTCTTAAAGAAGAACTTACAGGTCTGTGAGAGCCAGAAATCTTGCTTGTTTGTGGGTGACCAAATAATTATTTTCCACCATAATTAACACATAAATTCTTTAAAAATCCTTCAATGTGATTTCCTGGATTTTTTTCTCATTTTGTCTCTCATAGTTGAAGTGTAGCTATGATGAAAATCACAGACCTCTCTCCTCTTTCTAAGCAGGAGAACTTGCACAATCAGTGGCTGACTGAATACTTCTTTGCCCCACTGTATGAGTGCATTACATGTTACTATGTAGATTACTGTAATGTTACTGTAACTCTAGATTTAATCAATGTTCAGCACAGATCATAAACAGCAGAGGGAGCAAAACGTAAATGGTATGGTATGAAATGATTAATCAGTTAATGATGCTATTATTTTGTTAATGCATATAAAATTATGACTAAAATAATAAGTGTTATTAACCTGTTAATGCTATGCTATTATTTTGTTAAACCTGTATGATGGTGATATGATGTAACCATGAAACATGACTGACATTTAATATCGCATGGTATCAAGTGAGCTAAATACTATTTACAGCACATGTTTAATGATGCAGGTTAGGTTTCAACAGAATGGAATCCAGTTCGGAATCCAGTTCTGAATCCAGTTCGGAATCCAGTTCGGAATCCAATGCTGACGTGGAATTTTCACACAACAGCAACATTACAATAGAAGCTAATGGATAAGCGCTGTACACACCGTGTGCATATTGTATGTTTATTGCTGTAAAAGCCATAGCAGAAAGATATTGTGATCTAATTTTCTCTTTTGGCTTGAAACCAAAATAAACAGACTTATTTCTGGATAGTTCTTATAGTGACACTGTGTCATGTGCAGCATGCGGTCCTGAGCCACACTCCAAACACTTCAGCTCTGCCTGGACAAACACAGAGCTGACCTTACAGTGAGGGGTTGAATGTGGATGCTTGGTGTTATCTGTAAATAGCGAGGGTGAAAAACAAAGAGAAGAAGACAGAAAGAAAGAGAAAGAAAAAGGGATTTAGATGGACAGGCTTCAGTCACGTTTTTTGACCTTTAAGGTGTAAACCCATGCATGGCCCAGACATGCACACCTTTCACACACTTTCTGTGTTCTGCTTCCTCTAAATCACTCCCCAGCTACATGTTCCACAAGCTACAAACTGTAGTCGGAGGGGAAAAAGAACCCCACCCCATTTAAACATTGAGTTATTTGATGGGCCCGGGTGGTGCCTAGCATTAGAATAAAGGCTGGCTTTCTTCTAGGCAGGTGATTCTGGTCCTGAACAGCTGCTGCATTGTGACGGCACTTCTTATGCACTTCCTGGGTGGAGGTGGCTGGGATGGAAAGAGAGAAAGGAAAGTGTGCCGTGTGGCAGTGATCTGGTGAATGGGCGGTGCAGACGCACTGAGCCTGTCTTTAGATGAATCAATTACTGCTACTCTAAGAGCAGACTCACTTTGTATTGATGAATGATCATTTGAGCTCATTTGTGCTCAAAAAAAAGTTTTTTTTTGATGCTATTAAAGAACGGATTCAGCAAAAAATCTAATTTACACTATTTTCTACTCACCCCAGATGTGGCCAATCAGCCAGGACGTGTTTGGTGTCAGAATTGTGCTTCTTTAGATGAAACTGGAGCTGCAGGGCTAATGTTACTAACACTAGAAGTCAATGGACACCCAAACTCAAATACATCCCCACAACGTCTCTCAATCTGCACCCAGGCCTTCATTAAGGTCACACAGAATTGTCGATGTAGTTTAGAGCACAGTATGACTTACTGTGAACTCTAAAAATGAAGAAAAGTTCATCATGTAGCTGAACACACGTGCATGATGAACACACACCCACAGACTCCCATATGGAGACTAGATTACATTCATGATATCTGCTGTTTCTATTTATGAACGTATATCTTCAACATGAACAGATATCTTTAAATAGAAGAAATCACAAATGGAATCTGTGGCTTCCATGTGTCTGCATGATGTGCTTTCATGTGAAAGGAAGCAGGACATTGCACAACATCTGTTACCTGAAATGGCTGCGAGCTGCATCAGATACAATGTAAAGCTTTGTTAATTTTAGTTCACAGTAAGTCGTATATTACGTCCTAAACCACATCAACAAGTCTGTGTGACTGTAATGAAGAGCTGGATGTGGTATGAGCAGGTTTGAGAGAAGTTTTGGGGATGTAATTCCCAAAAAGATTCGGGTGTCTAGTGACTTCTGGTTTTTGTTAGCAGTATCAGCTTATTAATCACTTATTAAAGCTTTTGCAGTTGCTAAAGTGGGTAACACTGATGCCCTGCGTGAAGCAGTACTTGAGTTCAGTACTCCATCTGGACACCAATAATGGCCATTGCAAACCGAATGGATCAAGTAGCGAAGCATCATGAAGCAGAACGCTGCTCTAGCTGATAAACGGCAGGTTTAAGTTCATTTTCACACTTTACTCATATAAACTGAATGAAATAAAGCATTCAGCGTCACTCAACAGGTGAAAGGTATGAGTTGATAAAGGCTAGGATAGTAACATTAGTGGTGGTAACTAACCATTAGCATCTGTCTGTTTACCTAAAAGACTGCCCGCCTTTCTCTGTGTAAATTTCTTGTGGTCTCAACATGGCTTTCATTTAATGCACCCACTTAAAAAAGATGGTTCTTTACGACTTCAAATGAACTCTTATGTGTCCTTATAATGGCTTGTAGATTGAAAAATGGTCAGACTGATATTTTAAAATCCATTTGGGCAGTTTTCCTGGACATCTGTTTAAGCCTAGCCAAAAACGTTACAGTGCAAATGGCGAATCAACACTGGAAGTTCTCAGTTGGGAAACTGGTCCTCTGTAATTATTTACATGAATTGTGCGCATAAAAAGTCTGAAATGCACCATTTCCATTAAAGGAATATTCCAGCCCTTTTCAACCCATTGTCTATTTCCTGCACATATATCATAGGATCATTTACCACCGACAACAAGTTTAACACATTTGTAGTTAAAAAGGGACAGAAAACTCACTGAGGCAAAACTCTTCTTAGAGGTTTTTTTATAATAGAAGCCAGTGGGCAGGTGCTGAAGCAAACATGCTGTACTTTTATCTTTTTAGTAACTGCAGACTTGTTTACATTTGAGCAACATGATCCTTTTGTATTTCTCACTCAAAACCTGAGCACTTTTCCCCTTAAGGCTGCCGTGAGAATGGAGGCCTGAGCAGAGAGCTGTTGGAGCTCGGCTTCAGAACAGTGCGGCTTTGGGAAACAAGGTAAACACTGTCAACTTATTAGCCACGGCAGCTAAACAAAGGCATATGTTGTGTTTTAGCCTGAAGGTTTGCAGGGGGAGGGCATGAGGTGGATAGGTATGTGTGTGTGTGTGTGTGTGTGTGTGTGTGTGTGTGTGTGTGTGTGTGTGTGTGTGTGTGTGTGTGTGTGTGTGTGTGTGTGTGTGTGTGAGTGTGCGGCAGTTTACTGAGGTGTACACTGAATGCATGTGTGAGCTAGAGGGAGTGTTTTGTTTTCTCACTTTCTCCAAGATGTGGTCCAAGTGTTCAAAATGTGATTACCTTCACAACCACAAGCAAAACCTACATAACTAAGAATGCATTTCAAATCAAATGGGTGCAAACAAATCCACACTAATACATTATGTTGAGAGGTCTTTGTCACTAGAGAAAATTTTGTTTGCTCTGAAAAACACTATTATTAAAATAAATACACATATAATGAATGCAATGAGTAGTTGTTTTATATAAGGACAGATCGAGGCCCCTGAACACAGGTGTTTTTGGAGGACCTCCAAATTCGAACAAAATCACATAAAGACTAATAAATAAACACTTAAAAGAAAAGAAAGAGAGAGTAAGCAATATTTCAAATTTGTGTTTATATAAACCAGTGTGCAGTTTTCTGTTGTGCCCACTGTGTAGCAGCCTGTGCACAGTTCAGCAGTAGTCCTATGTGTCATCTAAAACATGCCATTTGAATGGCGAGAGCAACGTGTCAATAATAATATAATTCTGAACATGAGAGGAAGTAACATTTTCATTCACTTCATTTTTTGGCTTCATATTTAATAACTATTTGGTCATCTAATGCTCTTTGTCCAGTGGACTAGCGAGTATTTGAGCCTCCTCTGGCCTTGTGGTCTGAGGTCTCTAAAAGGCTCATTACAGCCACAGGCCAGTGAGCACTGGCTCCACTGGCCTGGTCAGTAATTCATCCCTGATTTCATTTCTGCCAGTGTGTTATCATCCAATACTTGGTTTAGCTCTATCAATACAAGCAATTATTAAATGGTTTAAAGAAATATTTAAGTACCTAAGACACAGCAACCTCTAGACCGTGTGTAGACCATACGATTACACATTTTAAAGTACAATTACTGTTTATTTGCTGCATTTAACATCATGGCAAAAATACGAATGTGGTGCATATTATGTGTTTTTTCCAAAATATTATCTTTACATTCCAGGCTTATTATACACCAAGGCTTATTATTCAATAACTACAGGGGCTTCAATGCAAACTAATGGAGCTTTTCTGAGGTTGTAGAAGTGTGTCATAAAACTCTGGGCCTGCCGATGGGCCCATGGCTTGGTAAGGGGTTAAACTCTGCAAATAAATAGAAATTGTGCACAAAATTGGCGGAAAAATGTGATATTTACCTTTGTTCTCAGAAGAGGGTGTGTTACCCTATTCCTACTTAGAAAATCAACCCAACCCAGTTTATCATAGGACTGTGTCTAATGAGTCATTGATTGCACATATAAAGAACAAGAGTAAATGGACAACATTATGTTTGCTTTATCTCATATCTCATCATCTTTTCTGCTTCTCCTGTGTGTTTTTTTCATTACGGCTATTTTGATCCTATCATGTAATTGTCATTATTTACACTTTAAGTAGCCGTATTTATCTGAGTTAAAGTGTGTTTATTCCACACGTCTGTGTCAGTGTGGCTGTTTGTGTGAGAGTCCATATGTTCTCTGTGCTGTGATATGGGCGCCTGACACTCCTGACTCCAGTCACAGTCCACTGCACGATATATTATCATGCAGTAAAGATTTATATCATTATATCATCTCAAAACATCGTAACTCCATTATTGACTGCGGTTTATTTTTTACTCCATTTGAAAGAGCAGCTGCCTTTTACATTCACCGCAGAAATGATACCTTAGCAAGTCAATGTTAAATGTAGTGGACGTGTCTAATATTTCTTGTTTTTTTGTAGTAAGAGGTTATTCAGTTTATTTCTAGACGTTTTACTCGTTTTAAGTGCTTTTATCTATGGAAATAGTTTTATTCCATTGGCAGACAATTTGGCTTGTTTCAAGAGATTGTTTGAAAAGATCTGCCACTAGAACACAAAGCTTTTAATAAAATGAAAAGTAAAGAACAAGTGAAATATGTCAGGGAATAAATCATAATGCTCTTAAAGTATTCTTACAACAATATAAACATTTAAAAATCACATGTGGACATCATTTAGCAGGAGTTCACTTGCTATAATTTTTTGCAGTGTTATAAATAAAAAAGATCACAATTATGTGGATTAATGTACAGTAAAGTTACCTTTTTTTAGAAAGAGGGCTGGTATTTTGCCTGGAAGTCAATTTTAGATTAAATGAAAACAATTTAAAATATATTTCATTATCAGTCTCAATTCAGGTTAGCTGTAATCTGCGCTCTTAAAAAAGATGGTTCTCCATAGGTCCTTTAGTACAGGCAACGTTCCTATTTAGAACCATGAGCTCTACACTCTTAAAAAGATACACTCTTTTAGGTATCTTTAGTAAAGAAGATAGAACCCTGGACACCAAAAATGGTTCTGCTATTGTTACAAGCTTGATACTGTAACAGTAGAAGAACTCTTTTTGGTGCTATGTAGAACCATTTTCCAAAAGGTTCTATGTAAAACCATTTACAAAACATTCTCCATCAATCGGAAGAATCATTTCACCATGCATAGAGCCATTGACCATGAAATGGTTCTACATTGAAATCATGGTTCAATAAAGGACCTTTCCATTTACTAAAGAACCCTTGAAATGTTTTTTTTTTTTTAAGATTGTACTTTGCTCCTTATTTTATATGTTCTTACAGCAAATTCCCACAGCAATGAAGCTGAAATTCTCACTGAGCTATATGGGTCAGGTTCAGAACTGCCACATGTCCGTCTGTTTAGTGGCACAGAAGGCGGGTCTATGTAAATAAGGTCATTCAAGACTTTATTAGGTGGCTTTTGGCATCAGTGTCCAGACCACAGGAGCCTGCAGAACACCACCACAAGGGAAAGCTTAAAACAGTTCATATATAGTTGAAAGATCTTGTGCTTTCTTCAGTTCTTCTCCAGCATATGCTGTGTTTTTCTTTTTATTCTATTTCAATGACCAAGGCAGAGTAAGAGGGATGTGATAGGGGCAGTGTCAATTTTACAAGACTTTTCTCAGTGCTGACCACAGCTTTTGATTATTTGTATACTTTTGGCACTTTTGCTTATCTAGAAAGTCTCAAGCTTCTTCTGTTTTCTGATTTTCACTTTTGATGACTACTTTGCTTCAGTGAAGATGCTGTGGCCAGATTTCCTCTGTCCACTCTTTTTTCTGAGTGTCGGCGTAGCTGCGACGAATGCTTTTGGGGCTTTCAATCCCAAAGCTAACCATTTCAGCCTTTACAAGTCAGGACCCAGCCCTCAGTACAGCTCTGGGAAACCCACTGCCCGACACATGTAAGTACCAACAGTCTTTTATATTAAGGTAATAGCAGAAATTGCCTGAAGGCTGTGAACAGCCTTAAAAATAAATGCACCAGAAAGGGGTTCTTTGGAGTGATGCTGTAGAAGAACTAAGTTTTCAGTGGATGGGTCTTCAGAGAGCTCTGTTTGCAAAGCAGAGAATTAAAAGTAATTCGAAAAGGTATATAAAATAAAGGTTATATATCAATCAATACTGTTTTTTCCAAGAACTGCATGTCTAAGCCAAGAACCATTTAGGAACCTTTGATCAATTCAGTTGGCTATTTCAGGAATGCATCTAACCTGTCAGGCCTGATTAACGCTACCTTGGTGTCTTCATCAGTATACATCGCTGGCAGTCAGTTCAGTTCTTTGTGTTCATTAAAGAGCAGCATTATTTTTATGGATGTCATTTACATGTATTTAAAAAACACATAATAGTTTTTTGGGGCAAGTTGGCCATTGTGCTTTGGCTTCTTGCTTTGTTGTCATTTCTACTGCTGAAATAAAAGACTTCAAACAGTCACTCCAGCTTCCACTGAATAAAAAAGTGAAGTTTCATCTCTTCACAAAGCGCAAATGCCTCTAATTTCCATTTCCAACATTATATTTTAAATATCTCTAAGGAATTTTATATGTTCAGCTCTTTTTCATCATTTACTGGCTCATTTTCATGATCTGTGCGTTTCCTTTGACTCAAATTGAAGACTGAAAGAGACGTAAAATATAAATGTAATATGTTAAAATATTAATGCAGTGTGAAATGCAGAAGCGCACGCACAGAACTTCTAGTAAGTAAAAAGTTGCATGCATACATATACAGTACTGTGCAAAAATCAGACACCGCCTTTCCGTTATTTAATTTCCTCAAAACAGCCATTTTTCAGCATCAGGAAAAAGGGCAGAAAATGTATTTTAACAGAAATGTCCATAAAACCTCAACAATTAATATAATTTCAAATTTTCAGTATTTATTGTACTGTTTTTTTTTATTGTATAGTATCTATTTATTGTGTTTATTACAGCTTCTATTCTTTTCAGGAGATTTGCTTTCGGTTTTTAAAAGAAATCTGCATAGATTCCACACCTCAACAGTTCAGTATTAGAAGTTGGTTGCATTTTTTTTATTCCTTCTTTCCTCTTTGTCTCTCCAGAAACCACTGTGCATATGTAATAGAGAAGAGTGTGTCCTACACTATTCAGGATGGGGTGGCCCCTTATGTGAAGGCGGAGTACAACAAGTGTGCATGGGGGAAGAAGTGTGCTGCACTTAAGTAAGTGTAACAGTACAGTGTTAGACTGGGATGTGTTTGTTTTTCATAGTGGCTACACTTTGGCTATTATAGCTATTATTGTACTAACTGTTAAATTTCTATGCGATGATTCTATATGATATCAAGAGATATAAATAACAAGGTATTAATGTCATAGCAGAGGACCACATCTTCTAACCAAATTGGAAAAAAAAAAACAGAATGGTACTTTGATTTATCCCTCATGTTTGCATTTTGTGCTACATACACTTTAGGTACCGGATGGTCTACAAGCCATTGTTTAAAGTGATACACAAGACCATGACTGAGTTAGAGTGGCGCTGTTGTCCTGGATTCACTGGCATTGATTGTAATGTAGGACCTGCAGCCTATGGAATGAAGGCAATGCCCCCATTCAAAGGTCCTATGCCATCTCACAAGGGTCCTATGCCATCTCACAAGGGTCCTATGCCATCTAACATGGGTCCTATGCCCTCTAATAAAGGTCCCCAGCCATCCATTAAAGGACCTATGCCACCCTTCAAGAGGCCAATGGCTGCTTTCAAAGGACATACACCTTCATATAAAGGTCCAGTGGTTCCTTTCAAGGGGCCAATGCCTTTATATAAGGGCCCAGAACGACAATCCAACTACAAAGGAAACCCCTGGAATCAACCTCACGTGCCATCCAACAGAATCGGTGGCTATTCAGACCCTGAAGTTGTGCCTTCCTATCCTGAAACCACATTTGGGCCTTATCCTGACCATCAGGACCCTGAGATGGTAAATCCTGACACAATACCAGAAGAGCACAACCCACTGACTGAGGATCAGGATATTTTAACTGATCCCATTCCAGATGATCTCGAGTCAGTAACAGACTATCAAGATCCCTTGCCAGATCACCATACTTCAATTCTTCAAGGTTCAGAGACAGAACCAATTCCTGTGGCACAGGCGCCCTCTGGTGACAGAGAGCTAAACCGTGGTGAGTTGATGTCATTTTACAGGTCATACACAAACAATTGAAAATACATTATAAATTGGTTTAATTCCTCAATTCTGTTAAGATAAATGATTGTCTGCTATAAATAACTTGAATATAAATAGTGTGATGTGTCTTACTCACTTATTTATGGATTCAATCATCCTATAAGAGTATTCTTACTTGACAGTTGTATGACATCATCTGCATCTCCTTCTCTCACCATAGACACTGAAGAAGACAGTGCCACAGTTGACCGCTTGAACCGCATGGAGGAGGATGTGCAGCGACTCTCACTTGGTCTCGAGACTCTTCGTGGTAAAATGACTGGCTTAGAAGACCACCTACGTGCCTCCCTCCGGGAAGACGCCAATCGCATGCTCTCTGCCCTCCTGTCTGCAGCTCCAGCCCCAGTTGCTGCTACATCTCAACACTCTGCTGTTGGTTTTGGAGACCTGCCTGGTGGGGCACCTGATATCGAAGACATGGACATGGTAGGGCAGTTCCCAAGCTTGGGTGAACTGGCAGAAAAAGTGGAAGCACTACACACAGAGCTATTAGCTAAAAGCACAGAGTTGGCAGAGTTGAGAGGGACGGTCCTAGACCACAATGGGACCCTACAGAGGCTAAATAGTGGAGCAGTGAACCTCACAGTCTCTCCACAAGCCCTAGAGACACTGGTGGATTCAAAACTTAGTGAGGTAAGGGTAGCCATCCTAGAAGGCTTTGAAAAGCAAGTGGAGCATGCAGAAGAGCGGTGTGAGGGCCGGGCCACGGAAGTGCATCTGCAGTGTAAGAAGGAGCTAATGGAGGGACAGGGGCAGCTGGAGCAGGTCCTAAATAGAACTTTGGTGGGCTTGAGGAAGGAGTTTGGAAATTTTCATGGTCAGCTGCAAGGCCTGGAACCTGCGGAAGCCTGTTGCACTGCAGTGTCAGGCCTGACTGAAAGGCTGGTTCTGCTGGAGCAGTCAATGGATGGTTTGAATCAGTCCCAAGCACACCTTCAAGCTGAACTAGGAGGCCACAAGGACCACATGGAGGGCATGATAGAGGGTAGATTGGGCTATGTGGAAGAAAAGCTGAGCATGACTGAGAAGCACCTGGGAGCTGTAGGTAGTGGAACATCTGTTAACCCTGAGGTATGCCTGGAAGAAAAAATGAAGGCCCTTGAAAGTCGTCTCTTTGCAGCAGTAGAGGAACTTGGTAATGCCACAGTTCCAGCTCTGTTGGAAGGCCACGCAGTACCCACATTAGAAACAGAAGTTGAGTCCCTCAGAAAAAGGGTCGAGGTGGATGTGGACCGGTTTCAAAAACAGCTTAGCTCTCTGGAGCTTCTTTGCACTTCCACTTGTGCCCCACAACCTGTTTTGACAGGATTTGTTGCACCACTCCTAACCACAGAAGAGGAAACCAAAGAAAACCACAAAGACTTAAATGAACAACTTAATGCACAGACCAAACGTTTGGACCATCTGAATGCCACTCTGAACTCGTTGCTTGTTCAGTTATCTGAAAGACAGGAAGAGAAGGGACTTGAGAGTGAGGTGACCCTGCTGAAGGTGAGCGTGCACTCTGTCAACCGCACTATTTGCGGGCTAAAGGACACACTTGGGAAGGTGGTAGAAGAAGTGGGACAAGTCAACTTCACCTGGCAGGACCGCGAGGAGAGGCTAGCACAGCAAGTTAAAGGTGTTGTGCAGCTGGTTGGCCGACAGGCCTCTATGTTGGGGGCAGGAGAAAGGAGGCTGACCCGTCTGAAGGGTGAGCTGCAGGATCTGCGGCGGAGGCTGGCTGCAGAGCTCCAAGGGTGCCGCTCCACTGCCCTTGGTGTCCAGAAAGAGGTCACCGAAGTTGGGGGACGCGTGGCCCGTGTGGAGGGTCAGTGTGGTGGCTTGGCACAGTTGACTGAAGACTTGGAGCTTATTCGAGGGGAACTGGACAAGCATTCAGAAGGATACTTGTCCCAGATCAACACCACACTGGTCAGTCATGCCCTCCAGCTGTCTGAGCTTAAAAATGGACTTCAGAACTGCACTGGATTCTCCAAGTTTACAAAGTCAACAGGGGACCACTTTGTGACAACAACACAACCATGGGTAGAACATCTTACAGCTCAACCAATCTATCCAAGAGGAGACCAGTTTACAGACCCTACACAGCTGAGAGATGTCCGGGAACTCAGGCAAACTCCATAAACTGTGATGTGTCTATTATAATGTTTACAATGTACTGATAATATGCCTGCATCATTTTAAGGGATTGAGGTCAATTAAAGGGGATGTTTTTTCTACTTTGTTTTTGATACAATGTTTATATGTTTTCTACTGACTGAAACTGTATGAGATTGTTGTTATTGTTAAGTAAAGAGTGTAATTATTTAGGAACATAGCAGGCATGTGGATGAGTCTGTAACACACTGTCCTGGGACATTATGTCTTTCTTTACTTTGTGGTGTGATATAGATGGTGTACAATTCTTGTGTCTTATAATGACAATGCTTTTGTGACAACTTGTTTATATTAAAATATAAAATCTAAAACACTAAATGTATATTCTGATAATTTCACATATCACATGAAAAGAAGATTTACCATGTAAAAGATAGATAGATACTGTAACGTGGAGCGAAGTAGCAGATGCATGTGCGGATGTAAGCCACTTTTATTGAGGGCAAATTGAGGGGCCAATCGTGACATACTTTACTGATCCCGAAGGAAATTTAGCAGTCAGGGAGCATTTTATTTATTTAATTTCCAGTGAAAACAGTTATTACATGCAAGATTTTCATTTATTATTGTCAGAAAAAAGCAGGAAGCACTTTTGGCCTCTCTACTGCCACTTTAATTCTTCCATCCTTCCAATCTTAAAATTAAAAAGTTACATCTTCCAGCAAAACATGTTCCCAAAGGTTCACTGACATTATTTTCTCTTTAAAGAGGTGCTAATATTTAGACAAGCAGCATATTCATCTAAAGGGGCTAAGATAATTCTCAAAATTTCAAAATTGTAGTTAATTTATTTGAAGATAGAGATAACGGGTGGGCGGCACGGTGGCGTGGTGGGTAGCGTTGTTGCCTCACAGCAAGGAGGGCCTGGGTTCGATTCCCCGGCCAGGCGGCCAGGGTCCTCTCTGTGTGGAGTTTGCATGTTCTCCCCATGTCTGTGTCGGTTTCCTCCCACAGTCCAAAGACATGCAGTCAGGCCAATTGGACGTGCTAAATTGCCTGGGTGTGAGTGTTTGTGTCTGTCTGCCCTGCGATGGACTGGTGACCTGTCCAGGGTGTATCCTGCCTTCTGCCCGAAGACTGCTGGGATAGGCTCTAGCATCCCCCCGCAACCCTGATGGAGAAGTGGCTCAGAAAATGGATGGATGGATGGATAATGGGTCTCAAATATTCAGTACCTAGTAGACCACCAAGTCAAGCTCCACTCTTGCTTCAGATTTGAAAAAAATCCACAGGTTTCTCTGTAATGTGCATTTTGCAACATAGGTTGTGCTTCAGACCCTCACAAATGTCAATGAACATGACTTTTGTGAGTGCACTGAAAAAGTGTCTGTAGAGAACTCAGTCAAAGCTTGTCAGACAGATCATGGATGTGAATGAATTCTCTGAACATAGAGCCAGACCTTCTTTTTGAGCCTGTGCATAAGGCATTAATGTTGAAGTCTCATGATATGGTTTGAAAAACAACAAATCAGTCCCGGTACCTCAGAGTTTTAAAAAACATGATTATTTCAGGCTTTACAGGGCGACTCACAGTAGTGCACACACACCACATTGAACATGCTAAGCATTAAAATCAGAACTGCTGCTTTTAGTTTCAACAAAAAAAAATTAAATACTGCTGCTTTTTAACTGGAAATGAGACAAATGAAAGGGTGGTCTCTTATTTTGCACAGTACTACACAATCATTAAAATGACGCTTAAGTGACAATAAGGAAAAAGAATTTAACAACCTCAAACGGCTTTTATTCACATTTTTTGGTCTTAAAAACAAATTATAAAACTTTAGTGCAGAACACAGAAAATCCAGGCTTTAAAACATACATGACACTGTAATTGCATTTAAGTTCCTTTGTTGTGGAGTTTTCTGAGACGAGGGTTTGATGCTATTATGCTATCCCACCCCCCTTCAATCAAGCCTCTGCAGCATCTTCTGTTCCACTTTATTACTTTGTTTCCATTCTTGCATGGAACGTCAGACAGACACAACTACTGGGAGAAAGGAAAAAGCAAAATAGATGTGAACAAAACCATCCTGTATGCACTCAATATTTGGGGGGCAGTTGTGGGCTGGAGGTTAGGGATCTGGCCCTGTGACCGGAAGGTTGCCGGTTCAATCCCCGCAGCTGACAGTCCATGACTGAGGTGTCCTTGAGCAAGACACCTAACCCCCAACTGCTCCCCGGGTGCCGTGGATAGGGCTGCCCACCTCTCCGGGCAAGTGTGCTCACTGCCCCCTAGTGTGCATGTTCACTGGTGTGTATGTGGTGTTTCACTTCACGGATGGGTTAAATGCAGAGGTGGAATTTCCCCGGTTGTGGAATCAAAAAAGTATCACTTAATCTAACTTAATTTGCTCTATGTGGTGTACTTTTAAGGACATCCTCTCAAGTGCACTTCTGCAACTGAACTGACTTTCAAAGCAATAAGAACATTTATTTTACCTCACATCATTCAATATTTCACAGTGTAGTTTGTGGGGTATCAAATGTCCACTCTACCTAATATAGTGGATTAATATGAACAGAGCTGCATACAGATGATACCTAACACAAGAAAGATACTTAAGTTACTTTCATAACTGAGATAAATCAACGCAACAGGACGTTATCAGGATGTGATCACACACACAATCATTAAATTAAATCTAGTCTGTAAAATCTCTAGTTAAGATCTCCAGTGCATCTTTTTTGCTGGTTTTATTTAAAATAGCACAAATTTAAAGTGAGCTAATGTACAATTTCACATTGTTGCTGTGCAATAAAAATATTTGACACTACGAAAAGTTGACACATTAAGCCCAAACTCTCATGCTCATTGGATTTATGCAATCTTGCATAAAAAGGTGATGCCTGCCTGCAGAACAGTACAGCAACACGTTATTGAGCTTAAGGTGACAAGATTACTGATTTGAAAATGGGACATTTCCAGTTTGGCTTTCAATACATCAAAATATCCAATATTTTGACCTATGAAATAAAAAAGGAAAGACGGCTGCAGTTTCATGTATTTTGGTAACTGTTGTACTGTAACAAACTATTTGGCTGGCTGATAAAACTGAGTAACTAAATAACTTAATATCGTCAACTTTTATCACTTACAGTTCTACATGTGGGAAGGTGACCTGATCTTGCTTCAATTTTTGACTTGTTTTCTTTCACTAATTTGGTTTTGCACATGGAGGAATGCACACTGCAGTTAACTAAGGTATTATCTAAATCAAGACTAAAAGTTAGCAACCTTTTAACACTAGTATCAGCAGCACCCACCACTAGTTTCATGTCTGTTCATGATTTGGTGAGATGTGCTAGATTTTGCAGGCCTAAAAGAAAAACTTACCCAGAACATTATGATGCTGATCTTTACTCTTCATGATATCCATGATGTAAGCATCGTAGCCATACACAAGTACTACCAGTAGACCAAAGATCTGAGAGATGATAGTTTAGAAACAGTTTGTCCATCTTTATTTTGTTAGATCTTCTTTTTTGCTACACATGTATCTCTATTTTTGTCGTTTTTCATTTCAGCTCAGTTGGCCTTTACATTGTGTCAATTTCATGATCAATGGAGAAATAAAAATGGTTTAAAATGCCTTAGAACAACATCTTGTGACTAATGTTCATTAAAAGTTAAGGATGTTTTTCCATCTCCTGTAAAGTTATCCAGTGGGAGATGCAGACCCGTCACACAATCCTATCTGGCCTGCAAAAGTGTTTAATATTAGCCTGTTTCACAATGTGCTGCACTACAGTCCCCAGCATGCACTGCAACATAATGTCCTCTGACTTTTCTACCTCAACAACAATCTATGGGACAGCAGATGCACCTCAACTCTGACCACTGGTCATATCACCAAAATGCATTTCAGCTGCAGTTTAACCCGTATAAACATTTAACATCAGCTCAGCGGCTCAGAAACTGAGTCGAAGTCTTAATGAACTTGCAGCAAAGAAAGGATGGCAGGTGTCTAGTTCAAGCAAGTAGGTAGGTTTACAAGACTGAGCTCCTGAGGACATTTCAATTTTGAATATTTCAAATGTCCAGGTGATATTTCAAGGTCTATTACAACTTTTTGCATATTTAGAATAAAACAATGCCAGTTCAGGTTATAGCACAACATTCATTAAAAATGAAAACTTTTCTCTGGCCCACAGATTTGATGAGACTCTAACATGGTCCTTTTACTGGTGGAGTTTGACACCCATGTCTTTGGCGCTTACTCAGCTGCTTCCTTAGATGTGGCAGAATGTCCATAAATGGTGGTTTATTTTCTACTTTTAAACACATTCAGAAAATAGTTCTATATAATGTATATATAATGAAACAATGAAAATTTGTTCTATGTAATGCACATTGTCATGTGGGTTTATTTAGTGGTTCTACTATGACCACTTTTCCATCGTTAACTCATCCGCTGAGCTCCTAGTTCAAGTTTCAATTCATTTGTATTCCTTTCAGTTTACAATTTACATACTAAAAGTTAATAAGAACTGACTGCATGAGGAATCAATGAGTTTAATGTGCCTTTAAATCAAAGCAAAAGAAAAACAAACCTAAACAAATCATTGGGACTGTTTAGAATTATTTGAGCTCTTGGGGTCCACAGGTAGCCTACACCTGGCATAGAAATGACCATCATAAAGTGACAAAATAGAAGCATAATAAACAATATGGACACAGGCCAAGTCACTAATGCTGCCTTCATGTCCTTCTTGGAAGTTCCAACTTTTGACTTGTCATTAATTTGGTTGTAAACAAGGAGACACTGGGAATAATGTTTTTCACCTAATGGAGTAAGTTTACATTACTATAACTATATAAAGACTAGAACATGTGTTAGATGAGTGTTTTTATTCAGTTATGCTGCATTAACACTGAAAAACGTTCTATGTCTTATAACGGTACACAACCAATGGCAGCATGAAGTCATAAAAGCTTTGGGATGGTAACAGCATTCCTGGCAAAAATGCATGATAACCAGAGGAGAGCAGTGTTGATTATTTAAGGAGGACCAATGTCAGGAAGATGCCTATACTCAAGTTTGTTGTATGATACTTGGATCATCTGGAATTCAACAACAAGATGTTTTGCATCCACTGGTCCCCACAAAAAAAAGGGAAAACGTTAGGAAAAGAAACTCTTGAAGGAACGCTCCTCTTACAGTTAAGGTAAAGTAAAACAAACTGCAGTTCATGTATAATAAGCATGTTAATGAAAATGGAAATGACCAAGTGCTTGATCCAAATCAGTTAAACAGAGGCTCAGCCAGAAATACAGCAAACAAGGGTGTAACAGCTTCTTAATGAAAACCAGGTCTCCACACATACATGCACACCCCATCTACAACATCCTGTTTCACCGCAAACACAGCCTGCCATCACAAAAAGGTGCATGTGGTCTTGAAATCTCAACTTGGCCCTCAATTAGTGTGGTTAAAAAAAAAAAAACAAATAGAGTTTGCCACAGTGGAACCATTGAACAAGCTGCCTTATATCTTTGGCCTATTCCAATTAACCTCTTAAAACCACAGGCCTATTAGACTTATTATTCAGCAGCTACAGCAATAAGCCCACTCTTTCTTGAGACCATAATCATGCTATTAGAGTCTTACATTACCAAGGTCTGCAGATGGGCCTGAAGTTTTATTACAACCTTCTATAACCTTCTCTTTGTGTCTGTTGCAAGGCCTTTTAAGGGGTTAACCATGTAAGATTCTAATAGCACAGTTATAGTCTCAGGAAACATTGTGGTTTAACGTTTTTGTTTCCAGGTGATGTATTAAGAGGCACTATGGGGGGGAAAATCCTGAAGCATGCCTAACTGGTTAAATTATGGTTTGCTTACACTCAGATTGTCATGATTGGCCCCTCCCAGTCCTGTCCATGTGTTCGTGTTGGTCTAGTCCATGTGTTAGGTTTTGATCCCCAGTCCAGCCCCTTGTTTCCACCGGTGCCTCGTTAACCCTATTTGTTTTTAAGCCCTGTGTTTGCCCCTTGTGTTCGCTGGTATTTGTATGCATGCTTGTTTGATGTGCTTTGCTTGTTCTGTTTGTAGTGTAGTATCTATTCTGTGTTTATTTCGTTTTGTCTGCCTATCGTTCTATCTGTGATGGCCATCTGACCTTGGTCTGTTCCGACTACGACCCTGGATTTGCCCAAAATAAAACTCGCTTGTCTCCGCACATGCGTCTGCCTCCTTATTGCTCCCCACCGTCACAGATGATGAATCTCCTGCATTCTGTAATGGGGAACGAGGAGGCGGACGCATACGAGGAGATAAGCGATGTTTATTATGGGCAAATCCAGGGTCATAGATCCAACACGGATTGATCGGGGGACAGACATGACAAACCAGAATCAAGCAAGCAGAACAATATAAAGACCAACAAACACAGGGCTTAAATAAACAGGGTAAACGAGGGACAGGTGGGAAGCACGTGGAGACAATTAGGGCCAGATTAACAAAACAAGGGGCTGGACTAGGATCAAAACACACGCACATGGACCAGACTGGGGCCAATCGTGACACATTGTTAAATTGCTTGAATGTAAACAAAAGCATTCAGAGTGGTTTGATGTGAAAGGATCCATTCTAGACAAACCACATTTTAGTTGATGTCGACCAGTGTATTTCTTACCCTGGCCTGAAGGCATATTTCAGTGCTTTTGCTGCTTTAACATTCCTACCAAAAATAAATGAATAAAATCTCAATTATAAATATCAATTAAAAAATTTAATAAAAAACCTTTTTTAATTGCAAATTATTATTAGTATTATTAATATATATAGTAATTATAAGTATTATTATTACGAGTGGCCTACTTGAACCTCAGGCGCTTGAGAGTGAGCCAAGTGCCGTAGAATGGTTTTCCTGAATGTTCCATCCGTCTAACCTTGTCTTGCACTACAGGTCACTCCTCCCTGCAGCGTTGATGAAGATGGGTAGACCCAAGGAGCTTACCTGGGATCTCCTCGTTATAACGCAAGGCAGGATCTTTCTTCAAAGTTCTACGGGAACGACGAGATGCCCGTGTACCCTCAGTGCCAGGGGATTTGCTGTCTCCAGCTTGGTGGCGTTGAGACCTGGCTAACACGGGCTGCATCAAAACAGCCGGAGTTTCATCCCAACAGAACAACCACATACCGGAGACTCGCTCTCTCGCTGCATCCTTGGTAGGCTGGTCTTTCTGTAATGTGGGGGAGCAATGATGAGGTGGACGCAGATGCTGAGAGAAGCGAGTCCAGGGTCAAAGAGCCAATACGGAGCGATTGAGGGACAGACATAACATAAAAGGAACACAGAGTAGAAACACAACAGAGGCCGGAAGACACAACATCATACAAAGACCAGCCACTAACAAGGGAAAACCCAGGGCTTAAATACAAGAACAACGAGGGTTAACAAGAGGGTTAACTCTATACTTTCTCCATACCCTCGCCCAGTCCCTAGAGAAAAGCTGTGACTGATCTTATAGCAACTTGCAGAGGCCGCTCCAGCCAGTTCCTCAGAGTTCCCCACCTCTCATCATTTCTGTCTGCTCTGGGTGCGGTCTGCAGTCACAAAGTACATCATGTATCTACACTCATTGTCCATTTTATCAGGTACACTGGTCCACTTACCATATAGGTGCACTTTGTAGATCTACAATTGTAGATTGTAGTCCATCTTTTTTTCTGCATACTGTGTTAGCCTTCTTTTAACCTGTTCTTCGGTGTTCAGGACCCCCACTGTACCACCACAGAGCAGGTATTATTTGGATGGTGGATCATTCTCAGCACTGCAGTGACACTGACGTGGTGGTGGTGTGTGTTAGTGTGTGTTGCGCTGATACAAGTAGATTAGACACAGCACCTCTTTTATTGTTTTATTGTTTTATTCAGTACTTCCTGATGTGGGCATGACACTAATGACTACAAAACACAGCACCTGTCCTTTCTGGACCAACAGAAATGCTCCTAAATCACTTGAAGTAAAATCTCTTTGCACTGACTTGCATTACAAGTGTGGATGTGGACCATATTTAGTGCATAGGTGGAGCCTTATTTTAGCCATATCCCTGCATTTTAGAGCAGGAGAGAATGAGACTGCCTCCCTGTCCTTCATGGTCACATGGTCAGCAGTTAGGTCCCATTGTCATGTGTCCCAAAGTCTGAAAATCAGTGTGTAACATTAAGAATTGTCACTACCAAAACACACATTTTCTGCAATTAACTGAACTTTTTTGTGTATTAATGAAAAATATGATGTGTGTACAACTGTTCCAAGCTGTGGTCACAAGTCACGAACTGGCAAATGTTTTTGAGTTATGCTCAAAATTTGCTAAAATTGTCATCACTGAAACATTTTTTAATTTTATGTAGTTTTATGATTGCTTTGGTAGTGACAATATGGAATGTTCAATCATTTAATTTTATAAAATAAACATAATTGAGGTATATAGTCACTCAAAGTGAAAGGATTTTAGTCAATAATCCGAGCCAGTTTAAAGTTTGAAATGTGTTTTGAGCTCTGAGTTTGGTACAATGATTCATATACTTTGACTACAGTGAGTGTGATTACATGCATTTATTAATCTGATAAATGCAAAAAAATCTGATTTTGTCAGTGATTTACATGCACTTAATATAATAACATAATGAAAAACTCCAGGTCTACATGAGTCAGGCAGTAATCAGATTTCTGCTTTGCAACGACCCAACAAACTCGCAAAGACATGATGTAAACATAATGTTAAATTCAAAATTGATGCCACCTTTTTTAAAAAAAACATTGCGCCACTTTAGCTAAAAAATATGAACATGCATTTTCTAGAAGATGAAGAATATTTAAATCCTTCATTTTGTCAAGCATTAACCTGGTTTCAGAAGGTTCAAGTGTTTTGCTGCAATCTCGCAGCAACGCTTCTTGCTTATTTCCAGTACCACAGCCTGTTATCACACATGTGCAGACTGACAAATCTGAATGAAATCTAACCTGAAATATAACCTGACCAAGAAATCAGGTTACTGACCTAAAATCCTCATCAGATTTCTTAATTGGATTTCTAGACATGACTCCGATCTTAAAAACCATATGACTGATCGGATAACTGCAGAAATCCGACTATGATCGGATTATTTATTGCATGTAAACTCACTCATTTCATCTTCCACAGTCCACCACTGTGCAAGGCTCCATCGCTTCGTTTATCCTATTATATGCATGGATAACAAACAGTCGTGTTTTTCAACAGGATAAGTTATTCTTTATTGAATTTTTCCTTCATGGACTCCATAGAACAACACAACAGAATTTCTGGATAAATTTGGTGATTCTTGATTCTTCAGCATGGTCATATCCATTTTCATCATCAACATCATTGAACGCTAAGAATATATTATACACAATAAATACAGCACAACCCAAAGGCATTGAGAGTTTCACGAGACATACCAAACACCACTAACAACAGAGTAGTTGAACAGCATATTCATTTAGGGAGAGAGGAGTGGGACAGAGCAGAGAGAGTGAGCGAGAGAAAGAGGAAGAGAGAGAGAGAAAATAGGGAAGGAGAGGCGTGCTAATCGAGGTTCACAGGCCGACAGTCTAGTTCTATTCAGAAGCGAAAACTGTTTTTGCTTTTACGACCATGGAGGACTTAAAAGTGTGCAAATATTCAACGAGATTCAGTCATAAATCGGGGCAAGCTAGACCTGAGCATCTGATCATGCATGACTACTGAAAAGCTCATCATAGCACTGTCTACTAAATGAATGAACTCACTGAAAAATACTGAGGGTGCGGAGTCTATGGTTGTGACGTCCCCAGGCTTAATACAGCATTTAAGCAATATAGGTCTTCCTGACAAGTGGATTACTATATCTGTACAATCTTAGTGTTTCAGTGCTTATAACATACAGTAACAGGCAGACTGTAAGTCTTATACAAGTAAATCTGGGTTAAAGAAAAATTCCAGCATTTTCAACTTAACTTCTATCTGCTTCAACTGCAGCATATAGTCAATTACTGCCAGTGGCAGCTCTACCTAATAGAGTGGCCACCCTGGGGCCCCCTAACAACTTCTGGGCTACTGAATTATCATTATGTTATACGAAAAAGCAACTAGTTAATCATGTTGTAAAAGCCAGCATATACAACTGGAGCCAAACAGTGGTAAAGAAAAAGAGAAGATGAGGAGAAAAAGCTCAAAGATAAGAGTATAATTTAGTTCATAGTGTTTTTTTGGATAAAGTAGTGTATTTGGGGTCTGTCTAACAAAGCTGGTTCACTTTAGACGGGCTTTCTGACCATAATTCAGAAACATACACAGCTGTGGCTCCTGTTATATATAATAGTGGCAAGTGTCTCTGTTATTCCAGGTTTAGATCATGCTCTGATTACTCCTTGCGCACCTGTACATGAAGGTGTGATGTTTATGATGAACAGCCGATTGCGTGAAACATGAGAAACACTCGCCAATTAAAGAAAAAGAAATCATACTTCCTAAATGTGTCGAAAGTAAAGCATTTACAACAGCAAAAAAGATGCTGTTGTCACTGCCTGCAGGGTTAGCTCAAACTCAGCTAGATAAGCAAGACCCCGAGATTCGAGAATGCTGAAAATGTTATCTGTAATTTAAACTGTAACATATTAGAAACCCAAACAAGTATCTAATCATCAGAAATAGGCAAATTAGCCAGTTAGAAATGTACATATTTTAGACAACTTGTGGTAGTCATTGCATTTAGTTCGCCAATCATTTTGCATTTTAACAGCTAGCCAGAAGGGGTGCCCCCAACACAATTTGGCTTAGGGTCCCCAAAAGGTTACAACCAGCCCTGTTTACCAAAGACAGTTATTTCAGAACTAATATAAAACAACAAAAACCCACCGACTCTAGACATGTTTATAATGAAAGCCAATGGGTAGCCAATTAATATCATTCTAAGCAAGTTTTGAGGGTTTTTGTTCTTTTGCTTCAAACTTACTGTACGCGGTAACCAACGGTAAAATACAGATGAGGCACAAAAAGCTCAAGATGAAATTTGCTTTAAAGTTGAATCTGAATGGGCAGTTCAGGTTGATCCATAGTTGTAGCTGATTTCAAAAGGACCTGTGTCATCATGAAACGCCAGTTATGTTTGACATCTGCATTTTGAGTGACCAGTCAAGCAGAAAGAAATGTCTGTCCTGGCATTTACAGGATGATCAAATCATAAAAAACATATTTGCATTTTGTTAGTTAGCATTTTACTCACTCCAGATGCAGACATGGGCGCTGTATCTTCCATAGATTGGCTGCATAACATAAAATATTAAATTACTAGGTTTGCATGGCATTGTACATTTATATTTATATATACATATATTTGCAAATATATTTCAGGATAACTAGACTATAATAAATCAATTTGTGCTTCAAACTCTTTTTGGTGGTTACAAAGCGATGCGTATTTTCGAAGGATGCATGACAGAAAGAGAGAGAGATAGAGAAAGGGGGGGGGGGGGTAGAAAGGGAGGAGGGTAAAATATTGATGAAATTTAAACTGGCACATCTATCTACCAACAACTCAACACACAGGATTGGTTTCCTGTCTGGTGCCCACACTACACAAACAGAAGTTGAGTTTTAGTCATCCACTTGCATGAAACAGCACTAACACACTCGAGCGGCATAGTAGAGGAAGCATAGTCATTAGGAGCTACTCAAACCATGCTAACGTATTAGACACGTTCTTCTCATATTACAGACAGAAGAAACAAAACTCAGCCTGAAAGGAAAGAAAAAATACAATAAAATACTTTTAACAAAGGCTTTGCTGGTCAGCGGAACATCTCTGGTCCCATCTCGAGTTTGGTCATGTATAGACCTATTGCTGACAGCAGAACTGGGCCCACTCTCTAAGCTCAAACTCATTCCGATCAATGCTCTATCCCACCGATGAAAAGAAAAAAAAAAGAGAACTTATAGAAACAGAAAGAAAATGAAACAGATGAACGTATAAAATTCTGATACAACTTTAGCGAATATCTATGTAACTCGTACCAAACCACTATAGGTAAAAATTCTCAAGGAACCACTTCCTTTTGGGTTCAGCGATGATTTTCATCACCGGTGAACTTCTCGGAACATAACATAGACTACAGTGGAATAATCCCATACACATCTTTAGGAAATATTTATATATATATTTGTTCATATTGATATTTATACAGCACAGACAAATACATTCTCTCAAGTTTAGCATTACTATTGTCAACATCATCAATTCAAAATTTATATAGCAATAATTTATAATCATATTTTTTGTCTTTTACGTATTTTGGAGCGTATTCATCTGATCATACTTTTTTTTTCTTTTTTTTATTATTTTTTACATCACAATAATGAACAGCACACTGATTTGTTTCCCTTGCTTTCTCCCTATGCCCTACTGTCTCTCTGTAGTTATTGGCCCCCTCCCCTTCCCTCCCCTCAACTTTTCGTCCACAGACATATGCACAAACAGACAGAAAGGGAAGAGTGTGGGTGTATGGGTAGGGTTCAGGCACCACACTCCATTAATCACACGATCACCCTCTTTCTGTGAAAAGAGAGAGAGAAAAGGAAAGAGGTTGAGAGGAAAAGAAGCGAATGCAGAGGAAAGAAGAGTAGATGAGATCAAAGGAGAAAGCAATTAAAAAACATCAGTGAATGACTGGCTATTAGTAAAAGCACCATTTAGTAAGAGGCTGCCTCGATAAGGAAAAGAAGCAAGAAGCAAGAACGTGGCATTTACTCCCACCACTGTATTAGTATTAACATTAAGCTTTCTGTGCAGACTGAACCATAGCAACCATAGCTGTGCAAGACACCCACGGCCCCAGACTAATAATTATCACATCCTCCTTCAGCACTCACCAGCCTCCATCCGCCTCTTCCTCTTCTCCTTCCTCACATCTGGTTGGAAAAGGAGGTGGGCGCCCCCTGCTGGTTGTAGCCGCCCTGCTGGTTGTAGCCGCCACCCTGCCCGTAGTTTCCCCCTTGGTTGTAACCCTGCTGACTGTAGTCGGGCTGGTAGCCCCCCTGGGAACCAGCGTAGGGGTCCTGCTGGCCGTAGCCCTGCTGGCCATAGGATTCGGGGGCCGGCTGCTTCTCCTGGGCGGGTGGAGGGCGCATGAAAGGAGCGATGATGCCGGTCTCTTTAAACACGAACCACAGATTGCCTGCCCACACAAACAGGTTCAGGAATCCAAAGACCTGTAAGTACAAAAGCACAAATTACAGGTTTAACGCTGTGTAATGATACACTGAGGTGTTCACGATAATACGTCCATTATTTAATAGTTTCATGATATTTGATTGAAAAAAACAATTGTCATTGTACCCATATTATTGAAGAAACTACTAAAGAGCACCTGGATGTCTAAGAAGACTATTGCATTAATGTTATGAGGATGGAAACGGCAAAAATGAATCTTAATGGCTTAAATGAAAGATGTTATATCTGGTAAAACTGAACATGCATTCCAGAATAAGAACCTCATCTCTGCTTTGAAACATGGTGGTGGCAGTATCATGGTTTGGGGGTGTTTTACTGCTATTGGACCTGGGCAGTTGTTTTAAAGAGCTATGAATTCTGGAATGTGGCAGGAAATTTTAAATGGGACTATTAGGGCATCCACCTGTGAACAGAACCTCAGTCAACAATGCTAAAAACACCTGCTGGTCTACCAAGAATGGTTAAGACAGAAGAAATGCTACATTTTGAAAGTCCAGACCTTAATCTAAAAGAAATGTTAAGGCATAATCTAAAGTGTGGCAAGAAAGCCCTGTAACATAACAGCTGAAGCAGATCTGTAAGGAGGAATAGGCCAAGAAGTCAATGTGCAGGGCTGTTCAACAGTTAAAGGAACCATTTCGTTGAACTAATTGCTGCTCAAACTGGGCTTACACCAGTTCCTGAAAGGAGAGGTTCACATACTTTTGCCAAAGACATTTAAAGACAGATTACTTAGTTCAGTAATTTAATGAAAACAATATACTTTTTGTGTTATTGCGATGTCTTTACCTATTGTTATGGGTTTTAGGTCATATTTATGTAGAAATACGCAAAACAATTAAAGGTTCACAAACTTTCAAGCAGCGCTGTGTAGATATTCAGATACTCTAGTCATCAAGTTAAAAAACTACTACAGCTAATATTCACTAGCTGGCCAATTTGAATTAGTTAGATATATATCTAGCTAATTTTGAGTGTTGCTTCTGCTGTTGTACTGTCAGACATGTTATTAAGAAACTGGTTCATGTATTGAGTAAATAAATAAATAAATGTTGATTATTCATAAGTCATTGTGGTAACCCTTCCCAGGAAGTTCCTGTTGTCAAAATGCTTTATAAAAGCACTTATAAAGCACTGCATGGCATACATCATACCTTCTAATACCAGGAGTAAAATTGTATAATGTCTCATAAATAGTTATAAGTACAAGGTTATAGGTAAAGAGCACTAATAATGCTCTATATGGGATAATGCACGGAAATGGAATATTCTAATATTTAAAAGACACAAAAAAACTTCACTTAACCCCTTAAAATCTCAGGGATCTCTGCAAACTCTGCAAAATTCTTAGGTTATAGTACTGTGTAAAAAAGGGCCTGTTGGGGGACCCTGACCATTTAAGGGGTCAAAGCCTGTAACGGTGTGGCATAGAGCTCTATATATTGCTATAGATAGTATTCGATTGCTATAGATAGTATTCGATTGCTATTCGATTGATGTCATATTTGTCACCACCGTCATATTGTTGACATGCCACCAGTCAATGCAATGATGACAGCGGCACTCGCTGAGCCACCGTTCACACACTCATCATTGATACAGCATCTTGACAGATGAAATATAGCCATGGAGTGCTCCGTGGTTTTATTTCAGCCAACTGTCGGATGTTATGAGAGGAAATACGCTGATGAGCTGAGCCAGTCAAGGAGAATCTTTGGATGCTGAAAATAAACAGGAAAAACTTTAAACCAAAGCCTGCTCTGCTGCTCTCACCATTTTGTCACAGGTAGACAGTTAGATGAAGGCTGAATTCTGTAGCTTTGCCTTTGTGTTGAGAATGGTTCACTATTATCAACTGACATTGATTGATGACTGACTTATGCAGTCTAACTATTAATGTCTAGATCCTTTCATCTCTTCATCTAGACGATGAAGGTAGCTGAGCGATTTCAGAGATGTTTTTGGCACAGTACTTTGACCTTCAGTTTTGAGTACTGTGGTCTCTCCCTGTTCAAAGAGGGGAGTCTGGTCTTTTTTGGCTGGAATAACTGCCCAGTGGCATCGCAAAGAAGAGTGAACAGACTTTACTATAAGAACTTTGCGTGAAGTCAACACTGTTTAATTTCATCACATGGAGATATGCTGCTCTTACCGTTGTGATCACAATGACATTTGATGGTGTGGTTGATGGTAAAGTTGATGGAATAAAGTCTTCTGGTAATTTTTACACTTTCAGCTCCTTTTTTGTGAAGAAATGTTTTAATGTTTCAGAAAGTTTGCCCCTGTACGTTATGGAAACACGATTTGACTGTAATATTTTACTAATGTTGACCTTTTTTCTGTTCAACTTTCAGAATCAGAACACTTTATTGATTCCAGAGGGAAAATGCAGTTATTAAAGTTGCAACCATTTATGTAAAAGAATAAACACTTTAATCATTTAAAACAAAAAAAGAGAAATTTACAATATGTACACGTTTAAATTCTTATGAATACAGTAAAGTGGCAGTGGCGGTGATAATAAATATGGAACATACTGGATAAAGCAGTTTAAATTATTCCACCTCTATTGTACTTTGAGGGAGGAGTTGTAGCTTTTAATGGCTACAGGTAAGAATGGCTTCCTGTGGCGCTCTGCGGCAAATTTAACAGAAAACTTGAAATGTTGCGAAAACCTACATACACTTTTAACGTTTTTTCTAGATAGATAATGCACACATTTAGTGCTGTGTGACTGAATTTCCCTTCATGCCTCTTACAGTAAACACAACCAGCATGGTGGAGGAGTACAGCTGGACTGAGCAGAAGATGAGAGTGTTTTTAAAAGAGAGATATGTTCTGCCAGATCTCTCACTTAACAGTGAAGATGGACAAATAGTGACGAACTTCAGAAATAAAATGAGGAAAAATCTCCTTATCAGTGTGTTATGAAGATGCTATACATGAAATTTTTTTTAAATAAACCAAAACTCATGTGACAATATTTTTTTGCAGGAAATTATTATTTTAATTGCTAAAAGTCAATTTGGTAGAAACTAATTTTTTTAACACATTTGATTGCTTGAAATTTGTGCTGAAAGTCGATGGAATGAAAACTACAGCGTATTCTGATTTGACAAGATTGTATAGCTGTAAATCATGAATCCTCTGTGCCAGCATGGCCAGAGTACAGTTTAGTGAATTCCCTGCTCTAAACATCAACTAAGCCAAAGAGCTAATTAATGAGCTGAATTGGGTCTATTTGTACAATAATGCAGTGTTTGTCATGTTCCAGACTCTAGACTGAAAGGCTGAGCTAGTAGACTCAACTCACCACGGAGGTGTTAAGGCCGGACATGACAGGGTCGTGAACTTCGCGGCAACGATTGCCCTCTTCCTCACAGGCCGGAATGAGCTCCAGCACCTTCTCCGGATCCGTGGCCGTTTTCACATCTGACAATCCTTTTGCCCAAGCTGCTGAGCTCACCAGCCACATGAAGGTGAACACACACGTCACA
Organism: Pygocentrus nattereri; assembly: GCF_015220715.1. Classification (NCBI taxonomy): domain Eukaryota; kingdom Metazoa; phylum Chordata; class Actinopteri; order Characiformes; family Serrasalmidae; genus Pygocentrus; species Pygocentrus nattereri. The sequence continues at coordinate 25,645,526 of NC_051238.1, read as the reverse complement.
CCAAAGTCCTGAAATGAAGAACAAGACGTTACAAAACTCCAGTACCTAATCATACACAATATTTAGATTTTTGCTATCTCTTTGAATCAGTTTAGACAGTTTAATACTAAGAGAAAAATGTTTATGTTTACAGAATGAGCAGTTTAATTGCCCTACAATGAGACAATACTTCATAATCTGGCAAAATATAGAACAGAAGTATCTCACGATCAACGGGCCCTTGTTATTCTCGCGGTATTTCTCGAAGGCAAAGACGTAGATGCTAAGAGCTGCCATGGAGTACAGGAAGGCAAAGACACCGATGGTGACAAAAAACTCAGCGGAGGAGGAGTAGTCGCCCACGAGGAAATAACGTTCAGTTTGGCTCCGCTTGCAGGAAGGAGCATCAAAATAGACTTGGTGGAGCCTGGAGAGAAGTAGAGGAGTTAGCAACTTCGCCATATTTGCTCGTTTAGGTTCAAGCGGAAAAGCTACAGTACTGTGCAAAAGTCAGAGGCCACCCTTCCTTCTTTTCCAAAGCTCAGTCTTAGAAGTTGGTTGCATCTTCTACTTCTTGCAATCCAAGTAATCTCAAATGCATTAAATGATGTTGAGGTCAGGGCTCTGGAGCGGCTAGTCAGTTGTTCTTGGAACACAAGCAGCTTCTTTGTTTGATTTGCAAATTTGCTTCTTTCTTCGTTTGTTTCCTTTTCTCAATAATAGTGTCTTGACAGCTACACATGCTTTCAGCTCTGTGGAGTTACCTTCTCATCATAGTGGAAGGATGGAAAGAACAGTTAGGATTTTTCTTCCAGATCTGAAGCAACAGTGGCGCTTTCTCTCATCTCTCAGAGACGAAAGCTTTAAGTATTGTTAGTGACGGCTTCCTTTGATTTTCCCCTTCCTTTTGCAAGTAACGCATCTAATCTCCTCAGAAATGTCTTCTGAAAAAAGAATAGCTTGTTCCTAATGGCCCTTTCGACTGGAAAGTGAATGAACGAAGGGTGGTAGTCAGGTTGCACGGTACTGTAGCTAAATTTGCTTTATTTACACTATTCAGAGAAACAATGTCATGCAGTCAAATGCTACATTTACATGTTATCATTATGCTTTATTGGGCTGTGGCTCAGAATATTCCATCTACCTGAAGGGGTATTCAAAGTCCACGTCTATTTTCAGGTTACTGTCTGATCTGTTTCTGCACTCCACACTCATGCGAAACATGCCTGAGTAGCTCCCACAGGTGGAAAATGCAAAGATGGCGAACACCTGAAAGCAGGCAGAGAAAGCAGTTCATGATATCTGTGAAAGCTGGTACGAAGACATGAGGTGCAGTGTTGTGAAGCCACTGACACTGTTAAGGCACAAACTCAGCATTCTCTTTGTGTTTATTCGGCAACTCGAGAATGTTCTCGCCTGTTTATGCTGTTCTAGAATGTTCTCCCGAGCCACACTGTCCTACAATGCTCTCCCACCATTCACACTGTTCTGGAATATTCTGCCAAATTCACACTGTTCTACAATGTTCTCCTCATCCACACCATCCTACAATTTTTCTCTCATCCTTCACACTATTCTAGAATATTCGGCCCCATTCACACTGTTTTAGAATGTTCTCACCATCACAGCTGCCTTAAAATGTTCTCCCTCATCCACACTGTCCTACATTGTTCTCCCCATCCACATCTTACAGCGTTCTCCCACCATTTGCTCTAGCCGAGAAGGTCTGCCCCATTTACGTCTTACAGTGTTCTCCCACCATTTACACTATTCTACAACATTCTGCTCCACTCACACTGCCCTATGACATTCTCCTCATCCACACCGTCTTACAATGTTCTCCCACCATCTACACTGATCTAGAATACTCTGCCCCATACGCACAGTCTTAGAATCTTCTCACCATCAAGGCTGCCCTAAAATGTTCTCCCTCACCCACACCGTCCTACAATGTTCTCCCACCACTTGCACTACTCTAACGTGTTCTGTCTGATTCACACTGGTCTAGAATGTTCTCTCTCCATTCACACTGGTCTAGAATGTTCTCTCTCCATTCACACTGGTCTAGAATGTTCTCTCTCCATTCACACTGGTCTAGAATGTTCTCTCTCCATTCACACTGGTCTAGAATGTTCTCTCTCCATTCACACTGGTCTAGAATGTTCTCTCTCCATTCACACTGGTCTAGAATGTTCTCCCTTCTGTCACACGTCAAGCATGTTGTGCTCAACTCAGTGTTTCAGATTTTTTTCTCCATTCAGTTGTAAAATGTTCTCACTCATTCGCACTGTTCTAGAACATTCTTCCCGTCGAGACTGCCCTAAAATGTTCTCTCACCCACAGTGTCCTAGAAAGTTCTCCTCCATATACAATGTCTTAGAATGTTCTCCCCCTATTCACACTGTTCTACAATATCTTCCCATTTGCACTGTTCCAGAATGCTTTCCCTCATTCACACGGTTCTAGAACGTTCTCCTTCATTAATACTGATTCGTTTGGCTTGACAGTTATTATTTTGGAACAGTGCCTCACTAGAATGCTGGGGTTACTTGGGGAATGTTGGGTCAGAGTGGCATGGCATTTAAAGGTTTTAGCATCAATAAAATTTCTTAAACCAGCAAGGTGACCAATAACTGGGCAATGACTTCATAAAGACCAGTCACTGACCATGACACACATATGTGTTAAAAGATTAGACCAACAAATTACTAAGTGACACTGTTGATTAATGTTGATGATTTAATTTATATCTCTATAAAGCACTGCTATTGTATTGCATGCTTCATATACATATGTGTCTGACTAGATTTATTAGATATGATAGATCCCTGACATCCTCAATGATTCTGTTCGACCACAAAAGTACATGCAGAACACTAAGTTGAGAAAAGCCTGTCTCTACACTGGAGAATATCATCATGTGACAGACATGAACATGATTTTTCCTGGCCTGGAGTAAATCTGTGAGATTGAGTCACTCATGGAGATTACATGCGGCTCGGGCCTGGCTGCGGTTGAGGGATTGAATGGAGAATGGAGCTATTAAATTCCACAGAGATCCTCAGCCATCTGTCACACCGTGGAGCTGGCCTCCGGTCAGATACGGCCTCACGCGCCACCACAGGAGATCAAAAGCAGATAACCATGCCAAACCACTTCAAAAGCAATGAACCAAACCAGGTGAAAGCAAATGCAACTGTACCAAACCAAACCAAACACACAACAGACCACACCAAACCAGACCAGCTGAATCCAAAACCAGCTGCCAAATGAAACCATCAACTATCCAAGACCAAACCAGTGCAGGTGAAATTGGACATGAATACAAATCAAAGGTGAAGTGCAGAAAAGGAAACTAGAAATGTTATTGTCAGATGTGAAAACTGAAATTTTAGCACAATGCAAATTTTCAAATAGCAAATTATGCAAAAAAAGTAGAAAACAACAAAAATGGAGATTTTGAACAGCAATAATATTATATATATATATATATGTGTGCTCCAATGGTGATGATATACATATCTTGTCACTATCAGAACAAAACATCTCCTAGACATGCATGCATGTGTATATGTGGTGGGCATATGTGGTATGCATACAAATAAAATAGATTATATAATGAATGCAGATTGTAAATGACACCTAAATCACTGCATCATATCACAAAATATTAAAGTTGTTATAAAATATTAAAAGCAATGAAGTGATTTTATACTAAACATTTCTAGTAAATTATCTCTTAACTTACATAGTATTCTTTCATTCCTCCTGCCTACACAATACTTTCACATCAAAAAGACCATCCAGGCAGAAGATGAACTAACACTGAAGAACCACCAGATGCCACTATTACCCCAGAGATGCTGCTCCTCCCCTCAGCACAAGACCTTGACATGTCAACATACTTTTGTGGGCTTCATCCTGCACTGCCATAAGATGAAAGCAGTGCTATTGGTTCTCCAGACGACAGGCTGCATTAGAGGTATGTCTTATTTAGTCATCACACTATGCTTGCATAAGCAAACTATGAGTCAGAAACGATAATGTATAAGTGGATGAGTGATCTAAAATATAAGGAGGGGCATTAGCATTATCTAAAGCTTCTAAAGTAAACATGCTCCTTTTAGTTTCTGCATAATGTTCTCAGGTTTAATTACTGTAACTGATAGCTAATATAATCTAGGCCTGCGTCTACTAGCTCGTTTCATGACACTCAAGTGGATGACACTAACATAAAATAGCAGAATTAAGGAATGAGATTGGGTTATTTGAGTTGTACCAGTGGCACAAATAAAAGAACACTTACCCACTCCAGGACTTTGATGAAGCCCAGGGGCACTTTGAGCACTCTGAACTGTCCATTAGCCACTAACTGTGAACAGAAAGCAAACAGCATTTCAAGTATCCAGTTCTTATTTAATACCTGGAATGAAAAGTAAGCATGACCACAAATGACCATAGATGAGGCAAGTATAATAGTCATTAGATATGATCTCCAATTTATTTGCCTAACATAGATTATTTTGTGATTATTATTATTATTATTATTATTGATTATTTTAATCTGCTTGAGGACTGATTCTCATTCTGATAGCCAAATAAGGATCTTCATAGGCTATCACAGTGTCCATCCTGCCAGATCTGATAACTCTTTGGGTAAATTAAAGGTTTTTGTATTTGGGGGTGGTGCTGTTATTTTTGCAGAGTGCAAAACAGGCCATTTTTCGTTTTTGTAGCTGAGGGCTGTGTGTTTCATGAGATTATGCAGGTTGACTGATAATGCTAACAGACAACATTAAGAAATCAAGCTGTTAATAATAGCAACGGCTGAACATCTGTCTAAATCATATCAGTGTTTTGCCTTATTTTAATCTGTGATGTCTTCTGATGCAAATACCCATAAGCTATGCTGGCTGTAGTAAGCAAGTAGCAAGTTTTTCTTTATCTCGCAGTGTGGATGCCTCGCATCAGCCAATCACTGCAATGACTTTTCATAGAGACACACTAAATCTGACCCACATCAGCTTGTAGAGAGTGCTACAGCCTTCAAAGTCCTTCAAAATAATACTATATTTGTATGTTTGAGAGAAGCAATGAGGGTGAATTATTCATTACTCGTGAATGAAAAGCTCTGCAAACAGAAGTTTTGCCAGGAGCTGTGCTACTTTTCATACATTCTTATACGTGCGTACTACTCTAAGATCAAACTGCAAGCCCAGAATTTGCCAACATTGATATTTCAGACTTCCTTAGACATCCTCATCCGTATGCTATAAACGAACAGGGTTACTGGACTCACAAACTGAAAATGTGTTGACATTAAAAACATGAATTGTGTTGTATTTAAGAAAGTGCGTTTCAGTGACTGAAATGTTTGTTTTGTCCCATTAACAAATTATGTTTAGGTTTGTTAAGGTAACCAAGTCATTGTATACTGACTCTTCACTATTTGCCTGAATGGAAATGTGTGGCATGTGAATTCAATTCAAACAAGGTGTTTTTTTTTTTACATAATCATTAAAAAGGTGCAACAATCTGCTAAAGCGACCCCTCCTGGCTCACAGTGATTGGACCCCAAAGATTGCTGCTTTCCAATACGTCCAACAGTTTTCACTCAGTTTGATTTCTTTCTCAGCGCTTTTCTGTCTACCCTTATTTTGTTTTCTTCAGGAGGATCGCGTTAGCAACTACTACTATTAACTGTATTACAGCAATGACTCAACAGGTGAGGCCCGAGGGCAGAGAAATCCCCAGTGAGCCCCGAAATATTTTAATGGATGGAAAGATCAGCCTTCCAAACTGTTTATTCTGCCAATATTATGTATTTATTTTTCTAGTTTCCTGTAGCTTAAGCCTTCCCCACATTGGGTTTCAGCACCCCAAATTATTACTGCCTTAACTACACAATCAATGTATTGTTCATATTATTACTTTTATTATTATTATTATTATTATTATTATTATTATTATTATCATTATTATTATGTTATTCTACATCCTTTCCTCCCCAACATTCCTCTCCTTCCAGATCGTAGGATCCATGTAGTCCTGTCCATGCAGCCCCCTCACAGTGGAGTTATTTCTAAAGAGGGAAAATGACTGAGTTCACTATTCTCTCTGTACACATGATGGTGGGATATTGTATATATTACAGGATATATTGGATATTTGATTAATGCTTTTATGTGAATGAAGTAGGACAAGCTTTCCATGTTTTAAAAAGGGTGCATGCTCCTTGCCATTTTAGACAATGGAAATGCTGGATTGATTGATTGATTGATTGATTGATTGATTGATTGATTGATTGATTCCTAGTGTATTGTCTTAGCTTGTATTTTGTCTGAACCAGTATTTTTAATCACAAGCAGATCGCTGTCCAGACACAAGCAGCACTTTTTTTTACTGCTAATCATCAGCACTATCAATAAATATCTTACATGAAATCAGCCAGAGAAGCAAGATGGCCTTGTACGTCTGGCACTTTCTGCACATCTACTGCTTTTGGGCTTGCGGAAGTGGAATGTCTGCAGTTACTCACCTAAAATAGACACTTCATATTGCCTCAGTTTTGTCTCCACTGATCAGTGAATACAGGTGAAAGTAGTTTGTCCTTGTATCTTTATGATACACGAACTATTTTCAGAATAGAGTCGCTCCCCTTTCACGTTGTCTGAGATAAGAAGCAAAGTATCTCTGTATTTTCGTGTGCTCTGTAATACAGCAGGTGAAGTAGGTCTGTCTGGGTTCTCATTATAACAGGACAGCGTTATTTATCATGTTGAATATCTGACTGTGATTGTGAATTTTTGATGACGTAAACGATAATCAAACCACGGCCTGAAATGCAGGCGCAGTAACCCTAGTATGTGTCTGAATGGGTTATTGGTTAATGCCTGTGGAGGGTGGACTGATACTGAAGACGGGAGTATCGATACTTCCGATTCTCATTCTTTTTTCTTTTCTTTTTTTCAATCCTGGATGTGAACTGAATGCTGAAAATTGCTGAATGCTGGTGGTTGGTTAGTGTAGTGGTTAACACCTCTGCCTTCTACACTGTGGACTGGAGTTCAATCCCCACCTGGTCAAACACCTTACACTATACCAATAAGAGTCCTTGGGCAAGACTCCTAACACCACCTTGGCCTCCCTGTGTAAAATTATCAAATTGTAAGTCACTCTGGATAAGAGCGTCAGCCAAATGCCAAAAATGAAAATGGAAAAAAAAGACAGCAAATGCAGGATAGGAACTACTTTTCCTTCCACCACTTCACTCACTGATGCACGTGGATATAAAACGGTAATAATAATGCACGAATAATAACACAAACTCTTTAATTATAGCGTGTGATGTCTGAATTTACTGGTTTTCACTGTAAAATTCACAAAGAATTCCACTTTTTATGTGCACAGGTAGACTAGATGTATCTGTACTGAGATATCAGTATTGGTATTACCGGGTATTACGACATAAAAAAAGTAAATATTTTTCTTTTCTGGTTTTCTGGTCATATTATGGATCATGACACATAAACAGCACAATTTAATTGGATTCAGTGTAGTGCAAGATGTGAGACATTAAAATCTCTCTCCAAATAGTCACATGAATTTCACATATGAACGAAACAATTTGCATCTTATGTTATCACATGACAAACTGGAGAAAAACTTTCACAGGTGAAAAAACATGAAATTACTGGTGAACAGAAGTAAAAAAAACACTGCAGGAGTTTTGAAGGCCCTCCTGCACAATATCTGCACACTTTACATCTGAAATATATGCGATTTTTCAGTAATGGGGAAAATCATTGTATTCACACACACACGTAGAAAAAGAAAGTAATGGTTCTATTTAGAACCATGAGTTCTATATAGAACCATCTGCATGCTACAGTAGTTCTGTTGCATGGTGAAATGGTTTATCAGATTAAGCGAAAATGTTGTATATGGTTCTATATAGAATCTTTTTGGAAATGGTTCTGTATAGCACCAAAAAAGGGTTCTTGACATTGTGACAACAGAAAACCCCTTTTTGGTGCTATATAGAACTATTTTCAATATTTAGAACCATACGCAACACATTCACCGGAAGAACCATTTCATCATGCAAAGAATCATTCAAGAACCACTGCATTTACGAAAGAACCCTTGAAGAACCACTTCTCTTCACACTTCGAGTAACTTTTTTTAAGAATGGGATTTTCCACACTGTCTCGAAATATCGCGATACATATTGCGCATATATTTTTTGGCATATCACCCATGCCAAGCTTAAATGAGCAGATCAGAGGGACAGTGAAGGTGGAGCAGTTTGGAGATAAAGCCAGAGAGGCCAGGTTGAGATGGTGTGGACATGTGTTGAGGAGGAATAGTGGATATATTGGTCAAAGAATGTTGGAGATGGAGCTGCCGGGTAGAAGGAGAAGAGGTGGACCTCAGAGAAGGTTTATGGATGTAGTGAAGGTGGACATGGAGATGGTTGGTGTGAAAGTAGAGGCAGATGATCCGAAGAAGAAGAAGAAGAAGAAGAAGAAGACCACGCCAAGCTTAAGAAATCGTTAATCATGGGCGCCAAATCTGGACGTTAGACTGGTCAGTGAGAAAATGTTTGTTAAGGGTTAACGGGTCAACTCGCTTCACGGCGTCAGCGGCCCAGCCTGCAGCTCACATGGAGCCTCAGAACTCAACGCTACACATGAACAGCGGTGTGTGTGGGCGGAGCCGTGTGATCGGCCAATTAAACATTCAGAGGGCGATTGTGACGTGAGAGGGCAGATCAGTGGAAGCAGAGATGCTCTACACGCGGAGATCGGCCACTGGCCGAAAATGAACGGGAACACTCGCAACGCTCAGCATGACGTCTGTTTACAGAGAAAGTCCCGCCCTGACAAGAAATCGAGCCAATCAGCTTGCTGCTTACGCCGCGAGCAGGGAAAGGCCCACCCGCATTCAGGGGATCTGCGCAAGCGCAGTGGCCAGCACAGCCCGAAAAAAGATGTTTTTTGCGCGTAATTGAGGAAAACGACATAAACTACTCACGACGCCTTTCTCAGACTTTACCAGTGACTTCAAATATAATTTTAAAACCGCAATCCGACCTTCAGCTTCGAATATCCAGGTCTCTCCCCGTTCAAAAGCATAGGAGTCTGGTCTCGTATGGCTAGAAATAAGCTGTGTCGCGAAGATGGCCGCAGAGTGAGCAGGCTTTCCTATAAGGACTGGTGCGCTTTCCCTCCCGGACCGCTCTTAACACGTCCGAAAAATCATAATAAAATATATAATAATGCGATAATAACACAATAATATGCCCTGCAACGTGAGTACGTAAGTCATTGCTCTGGGGAAGACTGCGTTAAAAGAGCGCGCCCCCTTCACTCCCTCATGATGTATCAGGATCAATAAAAAATAAGAAACAATTAAATAAAAAATCGCGGTTTTAATATTGAATTGATTTCTGGTCGGTCCGTTTTTCACGACCAGGCAAACTGCATTCGCGCATCCCTGTGTACGGTCCATCACTGACAGGCCAAGTGTGCATCCTTGGTGTCTTCGAATGGAAGCAAGGACTGAGTCACAGCAGCTGAGGCAAAAGTCAGCTGCCATTTTACAGAGCAATCTCTACAGTAACTGCATATAATACAGGCCCTCTTACGACGGCTTTTGACGCTCTGCTTTTATCGTCTGCCGTCAAGCATCACTCTGTTGTCACAGATCAGCCCCTGGAGACCGTTTCCCTCACATCCTTGCAGGACCTAGGTACCAATTTGTGATGTTTTTCCCTGGCATTCAGCGACAACACCACCCATCCAGAGACAGAACTGTTATAACCTTCACATGCAACTGTGGACCAGACAGCACAGTCCTAACGCCTGAGATGCTTTCTGAACACCCAGGGCCTGTCAGTGACCGATATCGCCAATAACCGATAGAAATGTAGACATGTATCAGTGGACAGAGCAACAGAGCAACAGCAGGGCATTTCCTTTTTTTCCCATTTATTTTACATATTTTTCCATAATTTAAGCCACAAGCGCATCTCCATCGCCTGTAACCGCTGCCTCGCCATCCTTCAGCACCAAGTCACATCATACATTCACACAGCATCGAGATGAGAGCCATTCATTTCTTTGTGTCCAGATGTCCTACCTGGTTTACAATTTCCATCTTGGCTGCTCGCTGGCCGATAGTCGAAATAGAAGATCGGAGGGGGGGTACGCGAGCGGAGCAGGCGAAACAGCCTACACAGCGGAGGGGGCAGGGGCGAGTCGCCGGAACAGCCTCATGGCGTCATACGCTGGGAGGAGGCGTGTTCAGTGCGCAGAGCAGAAGCAGGACTTTCACTGACTCACAGCGAGCGGCTCATCAGCGACCAGTACCGGCGCTTTCTGCTCCCAGACGGCTCTTAATTCACTAGCCTTGTCTGCTGTTGTTCCCCCAAAATGTATAAAAACAGGTGTATTTTGTCTTTGCATCGTTACCCATACAGCCATATATGCACATGTATCACATGAAGGGTCAGGCATGTATTTCTACAATTATATACATATTTGTTGTGTGCATATCAAATATGGGACATATATGCACACTAGATGGATCTTACATATGTCTCTGATAGGTGAGTGAACACATACACTGTATTTCCAAAAGTATTTGCTCACCCATGCAAATCACTGAATTCAGGTGTTCCGATCACTTCCATGGCCACAGGTGTATAAAGCCGAGCCCCTAGGCCTGCAGACTGCTTCTACAGACATTAGTGAAAGAATGGGTCGCTCTCAGGAGCTCAGTGAATTCCAGTGTGGTACCGTGATCGGATGCCACCTGTGCAGCAAGTCCAGTCGTGAAATTTCCTCACTACTAAATATTCCACAGTCCACTGTCAGTGGGATTATAACAAAGTGGAAGCGATTGGGAACGACAGCAGCTCAGCCACGAAGTGGTCGGCCACGTAAAATGACAGAGCGGGTCAGTGGATGCTGAGGGGCATAGTGCGCAGAGGTCGTCGACTTTCTGCAGAGTCAATCACTACAGACCTCCAAACTTCATGTGGCCTTCAGATCAGCTCAAGAACAGCGTAGAGAGCTTCATGGAATGGGTTTCCATGGCCGAGCATCTGCATCCAAGCCTTACATCACCAAGCACGATGTAAAGTGTCAAATGCAGTGGTGTAAAGCGCCGCCACTGGACTCTAGAGCAGTGGAGACGAGTTCTCTGGAGTGACCAATCACGCTTCTCCGTCTGGCAATCTGATGGATAAATCTGGGTTTGGCTGTTGCCAGGTGACGGTACCTGTCTGACTGCATTGTGCCAAGTGACAAGTTTGGTGGAGGGGGGATCATGGTTTGGGTTGTTTTTCAGGAGTTGGGCTCGGCCCCTTAGTTCCAGTGCAAGGAAGTCTTAAAGCTTCAGCTCCAAGAGATTTTGGAATTTCAAAATTTGTGGGAACAGTTTGGGGACGGTCCCTTCTTGTTCCAACATGACTGAGCACCAGTGCGCAGACCAGGTCCATAAAGACATGGATGAGTAAGTTTGGTGTGGAATAATTTGACTGGACTGCACAGAGTCCTGACTTCAACCCGACAGAACACCTTTGGGATGAATTAGAGCGGAGAAGGCCTGCGAACCAGGCCTTCTCATCCAACATCAGTGTCTGACCTCACAAATGTGCTTCTGGAAGAACGATCAAAAATTCCATATTTTTCCAAATCCCAATGCTGGCAGCACTCATGTGTCTATTTTTTTGAAGCCAACCTCTGGACATGATGCTGAGCACGTGGACTCAACTTCTTTGGTCAACCTTGGCGAGGCCTGTTTGGAGTGGAACATGTCCTGGAAAACTGCTGTATGACCTTGGCCACCGCGCTAAAGCTCAGTTTCAGAGTGTCAGCAATCTTCTTATAGCCTAGGCCATCGCTGTGGAAAGCAACAATTCTATTTCTCACATCTTTTACCATGTTCTTTGCCATGAGCTGCTATGTTGAATATCCAGTGGCCAGCATGAGCAAATTTTACCCAAAACACCAAATCTAACAGCCCTGCTTCCCAGTCACACCTGAAACCTTGTAACTCCAACAAGTCACGTGACACCAGGGAGGGACAACGACACAATTGGTCACAATTTGGACATATTCACTGTGAGGTAGACTCACTTGTGTTGCCAGCTATTTAGACATTAATGGCTGTGTGTTGAGTTTTTTCAGAGGACAGTAAATCTATACTGCTATACAAGCCGTGCTTAAGTTATATCGGAGTTTCATTTCTATAGTGTTGTCCTATGAAAGATATAATAAAATATTTGCAGAAATGTGAGGGGTGTTCTCACTTTTGTGAGATACAGTATGTCTGATAGGTCAGTGAATAGAGGAACACTTCTGAAAAACACTGTCTGCGAAAAAAGTTTGGCACTGCATCCACAAATGCAGGATTCAGGAATTCTGCTGTCACGACTCCCTTCGGCTCAGAACTCTCTCTGGACTCCCCTGGGAGATCACGTGACTCCAGCCTCACTCTCACACTCCAATCAGCGGTCCAGTTCCCCAGAGTATTGATCAGACGCACCTGTTCTTATTTGATTAGTTTAGTTTAAATCCTGGGCTTGTAGATAGTCTCATTGTGAGGTATTGCTTCTTTTCACAGAGCTGCTGAGCGTTATTTCTGACTGTTTATTCTTGTTCTGCCTTGTTTTTTTCATTTGTCTTTTACCTGATTCCTTTTGGACTTTTTGCCTGGTTATGTTTGTGCTTTTGTGTGTGTAGCTTCTCATTCACCTTTTATCTGTGAGCCTCTGCGTCATTCTGTCATGTTACACCTGCCACCTTCTCTGGGCATGAGCTCATTTAAATGGACTGAAGGAAAGTCAAAAAGTGTCCTGTGGAAATTATTTTTGGAAATCATGGACATTGTGTCCTCCAGGCTAAAGACCACCCAGCTTATTATCAGCACACAGTTCAAAAGAAACTATTCATTATGGTATAGGGGAGGGGGCATTAGTGCACATGGCATAGCTGACTGGCACATCTGTGATGGCACCATTAATGCTGAACAATATATACATGTGTTGACAACATATACTGCCATTCAGATGATGTCTTTTTCAGGGAAAGCCTTGATTATTTCAGCCAGACAATGTCACATCATATTCTGCTCATATTACAACAGCATGGTTCTGTATTAAAAGAGTCTGGGCACTAAACTGGCCTTCCTGCAGTCCAGACAGGTTACTACTGATAACATTTATCAGATTATAAAATGACAAATATGACAAAGGAGACCCTGAACTGATAAGCAGTTGAATTTCTATGTTAAGCAAAAATGGGAAAATATTTCACTTTTAAAACTACAGCAATTGGTCTCCTCAGTTTCCAAATGCTTACATTGTTGTTAAAAGCAGAGGTGATGAAACACAGTGGTACACCTGCCCCATCCCAACTTTTTTGGAAAATGTTGTTGGCATTAAATTAAAAATGGCCATATATTTTTCAAGAAAACTAAATTTCTCAGTTTCAACATTTAAACTTGTTGTCTCTATTGTACTATTTTCAATGAAATTAGCGTTTAAATGATTTGCACATCACTTAATTTTGTTTTTATTTAAATTTTGCACAGCGTCCCAACATTTTTAGAAATGAGATTGTATGTCTGACAGCTGAGTGAGCACATATATGCATAATATTTGGATCATACACACACACACACACACACACACACACACACACACACACATATATATATATATATATATATATATATGTCTAATAGGGGAGTGAACACATAAGTATAATATGGATCAAACACATCGCTGTTGTCGGAAGAAAACCTTGTATCTCCAAAATGGTAACTTTAAAGGAAAAGGAAAAAACATACTTTACTTTTAATGTAAGTCAATAGAACCAGACTTTATATTATTAGTAAAAATCAATAAAAAATTAATCTTTAATTTAAAAAAATATACATTTTTCTTAAATCTGTGTGTGTTTGTTGGTACAGTAATGATGCATGACACAAAGCTGCAGAAATCAGGAAATGGCTACAAGAAAACAGCTAAACAGTTGAAAATGTCCATTTCTACTATCAGAGCAATAATTAAGAAATTTAAAACAGCTGATGTTAAAATCTGCTGGAAAGAGGACGTATGTCTACACTGACCCTACACACAGTGAGGAGGATGATTCACGTGGACAAAGAATCTCAAAGGATCACAGATGGGGAATTGCAGACATTGCTTAAGTCTTGGGGTCACAACGACTCCCAAACCACAATGAAACCTGACTTACATAACAACGAGATGTTTGGGGGGTTGGCAGAAGAAAGCCTCTGCTGTCAAGGACCAACAAACTCAAGTGCCTACATGCCAAGCATTGCCATGCCAAGCATTACTGGAACTTTCAGTGGAACTGTGCTCTATCGTCAGATGAGACCAAAATATAGGTTTTTGGCAAAAAACTGTGAAGCATGGTGGTTGATCTGGTAGTTGTGGGGCTGTTTTTCTTTCAAAGGCCCTAGACGGTTTATTCAGATACATAGTGTCATGGACTCCATCAAGTACCAGCAGAAATAAAATCCAAACCTGACTACTTCAACAAAGAAGTTTAAACTGGGCCATAGTTCAGATCTTCCAGCATGACAATGACCCAAAACACACCTCAAAATCAACACAAAAATGGTTCAATGACCATGGAATTAAGGTTTTGCCATGGAATTCATTTTCTTGTTACTATGTTATCTGTTTGCTTTTTAATATTACATTATTTAAAGCTGTCAGGGGAAAAATCATGTCATGTTTTAATGATTTCATTGCATAGCATTCTATTGCTTTTATACAAATGTTTCATTAGGATAGTTATAAAGCATGTGAAAGAAACAAAGATGCACAAAAACCTTATATAACATGTTGCAGGCATATTTGCCATCCATATGTGTATATTGTTTTCTATCATGTATTGTTATGTGTTACATGTGTTTGTATATGTTGATACACGGATGACATATATGTGCCATATTTGAAAATGTCCAGTTCAGCATTTGTGTTAAATATATGTCCATCTGTGGCAAATATAAGTTGCATCAAAGGGAAATCCATACATGCTAATATCTCTCATACATTTGAAATCCATAGAGTGCCACATATCAGATTTCTGTAGGGGTAATATTTTTTTATCATTTAATATTCAATAAAACCCTAATCTACCTTCTAATTAATTTATTGTATGATAGTCCTAAACAACTATTTTACTAGCAAGTGTTAATAAAACAAAGAAAACATCCCACCGTTCTTGTTAGATTTGTCATAATGCTATACTGAATGAGTCGGATGTTGATAAGTCATTTTGCTGTATGTATTTCAACCACATGATTAACAGTGAACTGAGCAAGGCGACACACCCACTGTTTAGTAGAAATGATGATGTCATTTCGCGATAACACACTATTGCTTAAACATACCAGCAAGCAGCATTTAAACCTAGAGATGTTAGTGGGAAGGTGTTGGCATGTTTTTTCTGTCTCAGGACCTGGATAGCTTTCTATTATTGAGGGAACCATAAATTTATTGTTCTTCATTACAGAATTCTGAAGGAGAGGGTCCATTCATATGTGCATGAGCTCAAACTGATACATAATCAAGTTATACAGCAAGACAGTCGTTCAAAACACACAGTACAAGACCACCAAAACACACACTACAAGACCACCAAAACACACACTACAAGACCACCAAAACACACACTACAAGACCACCAAAACACACATTACAAGACCACCAAAACACACACTACAAGACCACCAAAACACACAGTACAAGACCACCAAAACACACACTACAAGACCACCAAAACACACACTACAAGACCACCAAAACACACATTACAAGACCACCAAAACACACACTACAAGACCACCAAACACACACTACAAGACCACCAAAACACACACTATAAGACCACCAAAACACACACTACAAGACCATCAAAACACACACTACAAGACCACCAAAACACACATTACAAGATCACCAAAACACACAGTACAAGACCACCAAAACACACACTATAAGACCATCAAAACACACACTACAAGACCACCAAAACACACACTACAAGACCACCAAAACACACATTACAAGACCACCAAAACACACATTACAAGATCACCAAAACACACAGTACAAGACCACCAAAACACACACTATAAGACCACCAAAACACACACTACAAGACCACCAAAACACACATTACAAGATCACCAAAACACACACTACAAGACCACCAAAACACACATTACAAGACCACCAAAACACAAACTACAAGACCACCAAAACACACACTACAAGACCACCAAAACACACACTACAAGATCACCAAAACACACACTACAAGACCACCAAAACACACATTACAAGACCACCAAAACACAAACTACAAGACCACCAAAACACACACTACAAGACCATCAAAACACACACTACAAGATCACCAAAACACAAACTACAAGACCACCAAAACACACACTACAAGACCACCAAAACACACATTACAAGACCACCAAAACACACACTACAAGACCACCAAAACACACATTACAAGACCACCAAAACACAAACTACAAGACCACCAAAACACACACTACAACACCACCAAAACAAACACTACAAGACCACCAAAACACACACTACAAGACCACCAAAACACACACTACAAGACCATCAAAACACACACTACAAGACCACCAAAACACAGACTACAAGACCATCAAAACACACATTACAATGCTGTGTTGAGAACCGTCCTCCTGCCCAGTAATATCTGGTCAGGGAGGTCCCGTGGTGGGATAGAGGGGTGGTGATAAATTGTGCAGCAGTAGATGGGCGGTCTGTGGCGCTGACTTGATTAAAAATCCCTACTCTGTACTTCTAATGACTGGGCAATTCAGGGTGTATGTCTGGGTGTTTCCATGACTGAGGTTCTATTTGTGTCCCACTAATATTAAATTTACAAATACACATGTAAAGATACATTTAAAGCATAGCTTAGTGTCCTTCACAACAACCTGTGTGCACGTTTCTGATAAGTCACTTAAAACATTAACAAAATGTGCACTTGCAATGCAAAAGTTTGAACAACCCCAGAGTGAAATCTTCTGTTTCCTATTCTACTCTGTGCATTTGCTGAGTTTAACAAATCATAAAAAAATAGAACATTAAATTTTAAGTGTGCCTTAACCTTCGCCCAGGCCACATTGTGCCCTACAACGTGCAGACGTGTTTTCTCTGTGGAGGACACATTATCTTTATTTTAACTGTGTCACTTACAAAACAGCATTCTTTAACGTCTCAGGCCACTTGTAACTTTACCTTGAATTATAATCACTGAAATACTCGAGAGTCACATATTTGAATTGTGTGCCTCAATATTCACCCTAGCCTCAACGGGAATGTGCATCATCAGAATTTATGAGAACGGGGAGGGGAGGGTGGAGGGGCATTGTTCTCATGCCATTTACATGGATGCTAGTTAACCAGATAATTCATTCAAGCCACTGTCAGCAAAACATTCAATCTTAAAAAATAAATAAAGCCATAAAATTATGAAGCCGTAAAATTTATATTGATATGGCCAAATGGCAACCCCAATCACCCAATTATCTTTCTTTCACTAAACCCATCTGACTGCCTGCCTGCAGTAGAGAATGTAAACTACTGCTCTCCTCTTTGGGTCCAGAGGAAATAGAAAAAAAACATTGTGTCCTATTTTAACACGTGTAGAGGAGGTCAATTTGCTGCCCTGAAGGAGCCACAGCTCCAGGCCTGTAATGTCAGCAGCTCATGTTGGTATAAAAGTCTACAACGCTGCTGTCGGAAGAAATATCTTTCTATTGTATCTCCATTTTTGATGTTTTTCAGTTTTTTACATGATTGAAAATGCTTGTTACCCTTCACATTGTGTGTAAATTTCATGAAGAAAAGTCTGTTTCCACTGACTTACATTAAAAGTAGGTAGTAGTTTTTCCTTTTCCTAGAAAGTTACCATTTGGGAGATTTCCTAAATGAGTGGATTTTTGGTGATTTGCTATAAATGTGGCTCTACTTTTGATTTTCTCCTGAACATCTGGCTTGTTTTGGGTTTTTTTGTGCATACGCATGTCATGCAGGCTTATGGATATAATAAACTGTTAATCTTGAATTTTCCAGCTGGAGATGTATGTTCAAAATACAAACATCAAACATGATTTTGCATCCATATGCATTTCCACACGTAAAAGAGAGCTGTGGCAGAGTCATAACACCTTTTGTCCAAAACGACTGCCTACTGTGTTCATCTACACACTTAAGTTGTGCACAGTAAGTCATACTGTGTCCTAATACTCATCGAGAAATCTGTATATAAAATGTATTTTAAAAAATGTATGTGTGATTACTGACTTCTTGTATTTGGTACATTACAACATTAGCCTCAAAGCTCCAGCACGAAACTGAAGAAGCAAAATCTGGACAGCAAATGTGTCTTGGCTGATCAACAAAATGTGAGATAAGTGGATCTAACAAGAGAAGCCAGTGCGTTGGAACAAAATCCTGGGAAGGATTTTTACTTTCTGGACCGGAATTTTACACCTCTGGCTGCATGTTTTCATTTCAGTCAAGCGGATTGTGTATAAGACTGTACGATGTATGCATATGATATTTACTCACTCAGCCTAGGGCCATTTGTCAAAGCTTTAGAACCCTATCCTGCCGTGGCAGCAGATTCTAGCCTATTGCTGGTTGTCCGAATAGTACCCTTATAGACTGGCTAACCACTAAACTGAGACAGCCTTGGCTGCTTGAGTGGCCCCTTTCCTGACACAGAATTACCAGCCCTCTGTCAGTCAGCCAGGAGTTCTGCTCATACTGCTGATTACCCTGGATCCAACTTTAAGTTGCCTGCTTGTGCAAGGTGAATACTTAAGAATATTAACCCCATTATAGCTATTATTACAGAGTTAGCTGCTGTCTCCAGAGCAGCCAGTCACTGTCTGTACATACTTAAAGGGTACTATATCTGGTATCTTCCAATATAATTATTAAGATAAGCCTGGCTAATGCAGGCCTGGATGCCCTTCCAACCTTTGTCTAGTGCTTCCTGGGCTGACTATAGCCTGTGAGCCAGCAGTTGGACTGGCATCTCCTTCATGCCTCCCTTACACACCCATGAATGTTTCAGGCTTTGGGTTTTTCTACTTTGTGACCACCAATGGAGTCTTGATGCCAGTGCACCTGTACATGCACCCCCATGGCTAACATCGTGCCCCCACCATCAGGAATTTAAATGATCCAAATGACCAGCTGAGATGCCAGCATCAGGCCTGACAGAAGCCAAGAAGAATGGTGGTTATGAAGCACTGGGTACATAAAAAGTCTCATTTCCAGTGCTTCATAATCTCTTCCCCAACTTTAAACAAATGACTTCTTCACCGTCTTCTACAGTTTATATAACTTTACACCTACCTGTGCTTAAGACCCATACTTCATTTTTGAAGACAAAAATTTACAATACATCCAACCAATCTGCTGCCACCATGACCCCCAGATATTGTTTGACTGATTAACAACAAAATCTTTGCTTTATATCTGTTCCAGTAGTAAAGTTAAAGGATAACGACAGACATGACTTTACAGAGAGGATAAATAATAGAAATGAAAGAAATGGGCTAAGGAAAGGCCAGGTGATACTAACCCTAATATTCTCAGGCAGTGTCTTATGTACGTAACCAACCTAGACCAAACCTAGCTTCTGAGTACAGATGAGCTTGTGCATTCACAGGGTGGCATGGCCATGGATGTTTCAGCTGTTACCTTATATTGCCAACAGTATTTGCTCGTCTGCCTTCACATGCATATGAATTTGAGTGACGTCCCATTCTTAATCCATAGGGTTTAATATGATGCCGCCCACCATTTACAGTTATAACATCTTCAACTCTCCTGGGAAAGCTTTCCACAAAGTTTAGGAGTGTTTATGGGAGTTTTTGACCGTTCTATCAGAAGCATATTTGTGAGGTCAGACACTGATGTCTGCAGTCTCCGCTCTAATTCATCCCAAAGGTGTTCTATGGGGTTGAGGTCAGGACTCTGTGCAGGCCAGTCAAGTTCTTCCACACCAAACTCATTCATTCATGTCTTAATGGACCTGCACTGGTTTTTGCTTTGTACACTGAAACTGTTCCCACAAAGTTGGGAGCATGAAATTGACCAAAGTCTCTTGGTGCTGAAGCTTTAAGAGTTCCTTTCACTGGAACTAAGGGGCCGAGCCCAACTCCTGAAAAACAACCCCACACCATGATCCCACCTCCACCAAACTTTACACTTGGCACAATGCAGTCAGACAAGTATTGTTCTCCTGGCAACCGCCAAACCCAAACTGGTCCATCGGATTGCCTGATGGAGAAGTGTGATTCGTCACTCCAGACAACACGTCTCCACTGCTCTAGAGTCCAGTGGCGGCACTTTACACCACTGCATTTGATGCTTTGTATTGCTCTTGGTGATGCAAGGCTTGGATGCAGCTGCTTGACCATGGAAACACATTCCATGAAGCTCTCTATGCTGTTCTTGAGCTGATCTGAAGGCCACATGAAGTCTGTGGCAATTGACTCTACAGAAAGTTGGCAACCTCTGTGCAGCTGAATTCAATGACTTGGATGGGTGAGTGAAACCTTTTGGCAATATACTGTAGTGTCGGTCAACATTACCTCTCAGCACTGTAACATCCATTTTGGAGTGGCATACATCACTTAATTCTGAAGTGTGTGGAGGTAATTAGCAGTTCCTGCCTCTCTCTCTTTCTCTCTCTCTAGCTTCAGGAAACACCTCCTAGAATTGGCAGCTGGGGCAGCTACTACTGTCCTATGGCCAAAATACTAATTAGAATTTCTCTGAATATTTTATGACTGAGATCTCCCAGTTTTTAACTAGTTCACCTCTAACTGACTCCTTTCTTTATTGCTCTAGATTACTTTGAACTAGTGTTAACTAAGAACTTAGTAAAGACTTTATGCCAAAACTTATACAAAGTTTTGTCACCCTGGACTCCACCCACTTCTCCATCATGGGATGGATCCACTTCTGCTCCTCAGCCCCAGCCTACTTTCGCATCCTGGGATTTACCCACTTATTCCTTGTGGTCTCCTGTCCCTCATCCTCAGTCCACCTCTGGTGGTGCCCAGCAGGTGCCTGCTTTATAGTAAGTATTGTGACCGCTTTTACCCCTTAAACGGAGGTGTTTTCATTCATTTTCACTGAAAGTTATTTGGTAAATGTTGACTTGTCTTATGTATTGATTTCCACAGTAACTACTTCATGAATGAGAGGAGCCACAAATTTCCTCCTCGACTTGCTGCCCTGCGACAGGCTTTCACAGTAAGTGCACCATATAATTTGTCTTTTAGTTGTAGTGCGTGTCCTGTCCTTTCCTTCCTCCTTTCTCTCCTTTCTCTGTTTCACTCTATAGATCATTCTAAGCAACTCATAGAATCGTCACTACTTCTCTCGGCCTGGACTGATTCTTGGTGGAGTGGCCATGTTCAACTCATAAACACACTTTTACTGAACAAATCAGTAAAATCTAAACGGTTTAATGCTGACGTTTTGAGTACCTCTCTTCTTTCTGCTGAATCCGCTCTCTTCCAGGACGCGTATGACCAGTCGTTGCCCGTTGGCTGAGATTAGGGTGAGTTTGACTAGCTGTGCTTTAGTCAGATCACTAACACTTTTTGTGGTTTGTGCAGCCGATGTCACAGTGAAATGTGCTGTGACACTAATGTTTTCTTTTACTTTCAGATCCAGCAGTTCAACTTTATAGACATCATCTATGAGTTGGTGCTGCTTGGAGTCCTGAGAGGAGCGAGGCCTCCGATCTTTCCCGTAAGAAATGGTTTTTTGCTGTAGAGTGTGTGTCGTGTGTGTAGAGTATCTCAGAGTGCTGATGTAGGATCAGTCGCCTGCGTCTGTACCTTATTTTCAATAAGATGTAAAAGCCTGATTGAACCCTGATTGCAGATCACTACTATGAGAGTGCTGATCCATAAGAGCATAAAGTGACTCCAAGCATCGCTCACATCTTTTTCATCTCTCACTCTATTCCAGAGGCCAAGAGGCTTTCTGTCTCATCTGATGGCCATGCTGTATTCGATCTCTACGGTCACTGAGCACAGAATGCCCACGGCTGAGGAGTGCATGTTCCACGTTAAGGTAACCATCAGTATCCATCACAATACACAAGTGCACAGATTTAGAACTCTTCAGAATAGTTTGCCACATTTGGTAACAGTTTCTCTCTCTGTCTCTCAGATCGAGATGTTTCTCCTCCTGGATGATCTTTTCTCTGAAGGAGCGTGTCAATGCAGACTCTTGGAGCCTGGCTGCTACTGTGTGGGAGCATCTGTACTATCACATTCAGCAGCTCCTTTCATTTCCTTCTCCTCTATCATTAGCTTCTCCTTCCTTTCCTTTCACCCCTTTTCCACATCAGAAACATACGATAATGTAAGATAAGTTAGTACAAGATAGGACAAGTTAGTGTAGACAAAATAAGTTAGTAGAAGATAGAATCATCTAAACATCTGTCTTTGACATTCCAATCTCAAGCCTTATTTTTCCTCCAATCACTGCTGTGTTCATTGCAACAGTCAAGTTTTCAATAAAATGTAAAAAATGTGAAATAAAAAAAATAATCTGTGTACTGTTTAATTTGTATTGGGCTTGTTTGGCTGGATAATTAACTGCTAGTACGGAAATACGCCTGTGAAAAGTTTATCACAGGCTTTGAAGCCAAGAATAATTTTAGCTGGCAGCCCCTGTGTTCAGTGTGTCCTGCATCATTGTGTCACATACTGGCTACTAGGAGAATCAAGATTAACCAATCATCCATCCATCCATTTTCTAAGCCGCTTCTCCGTCAGGGTCGCGGGGGGGCTGGAGCCTATCCCAGCAGTCTTCAGGTGGAAGGCAGGAAACACCCTGGACAGGTCGCCAGTCCATCGCAGGGCAGACAGACAGACAGACACAGACAGTCACTCACACCCAGGGGCAATTTAGCATTGGACCATGGGAGGAAACCGGAGAACCCAGAGGAAACCTACGCAGACACAGGGAGAACATGCAAACTCCACACAGAGAGGACCCTCGTCACCCGGTCAGGGAATTGAACCCAGGCCCTCCTTGCTGTGAGGCGACAGCGCTACCCACCACGCCACCGTGCCGCCCATAATTTGAATAAGGAGCAGAAAATCAGTCTTCAGTAATATAAATATTGCAGCACTCAGTGCAGAGCTATTCATAGTTTTCAGGTTTGGTTTCTGCTACTTACCTAATATCAAATTAAATCACATTTATTGTTACATCACATTTACACAAGGGGAAAGTAAATATTTCTTTTAATTATTTCTCTCAATAAATCATATTGTTTTTCGGCTATGCTAGGTTTGGATACGGTTTTCATCATTTTTCTTGTTCTAACCATGATAGTTTCTTGTGTTCAGATTTACCAGTTCAGCATACATAGCTGTCATCAGCTGTGCATGATATGCTGTATTATTACCAATACCAGTTAAAACAATATTTCAGTGAATATATAAAAAGTATAAAAATAAATGACAGTAGACAGATGATCACAATACTTCTCATGCATTACTCACTCACATAGTGGACAACAAGCACAGGTTAATACTGTATCATTGGAGCTGTTGAATTCTTTGACGATTTGGATGTGCTTTTTAGACTTGGTGGCTCCATCCAGCCAGTGGTTCTTCAGACTCTCAGCCACTGAGTAGCTCTCTAGAACATCCAGGAGCTATAAGAGGAAACTTCAGGCTCTTCATGTCTACATAGTGGGTGGGTCCTCTTCCACTATTTTGGGCTGCCAGGTTTATACAGAAGCCCAGAACAGACAAACCAAACACTGGCTCTAGAGACCATGCGTCAAACACAAGATCAGGCTATTGACACAATTTCTGATCCCACAGATGTATTGCAATTTTCTATTAATATTAGCCTGTTTTACAATGTGCTGCACTACAGTCCCCAGCATGCACTGCAATGTTACGTGCACTCTGACTTTCCTACCCCAAGAACAATCTATGGGGCAGCAGTTACACCTCAATTCCATGCAATTCTGCACAATTCCATACCAGTCATATCACAAAACACACTAACTGCATTTCAGCTGAAGTTCAACCAACATAAACACTGAACTTTAGCTCAGCAGCTCAGAAACTGCCTTAATGTACTTGCAGCAAACAAAGGATGCCAGGTACCTAGTTCAAGTAGATGGGTCAGTTTAAAAGACTGAGCACCTTGAGACATTTAAAGTTTGAATATTTTAAGTATTCATGTAATATTTCAAGCTCTACTACAAGTGTCTGTATTTCACTGTTGAGGTTTTTGCAAGTGTTGAATAAACAATGGTCAGTTCGAGTTATAGCACAACATTAATTAAAATAAAATTAAATAATAAAACCTTTTTTTTCTCTGGCCTACAGATTTGCTGAGATTTTCTAATATGGCGCTTTTACTCGTTGAGTTTGACACCCCTGCTCTAGAAGGACTCCTTATAACTATGGTAGAGAAATGAAGACGTTACCTTTCATGGTTATTCTTCAGAGATGCTGTCATGAGGGGGCTGTAACAGCTAGCCCAGTAAAGCCACCTGAGGAGGACTGAGGGAGGGAGTGCTGAAAAGGTGACAAAGTCATCACTTTAAATTATAGAAGGACCACCATCTCTGGCACATAAATGTTTTAAGAGAAATGTAAAACGTGAAATAACACATAAAACATAAACTAGCATGGCTGAGCAAAGGTCAACAGCGCTGCCCTGACAAACCGTTGAATATCAATTAAAAAAATCAAAACAATAAAAGACCTTAAATGTGCAACATGCCCAGAATAATGACTGTAAAGACAGAGAGTCACAGAGTTTGTCTATGCATTTCAGATTACAAGCAATCCATTATTTTAATAAACTGACTCTTATTCACTCTCACATAGAAATGTCTTTAGCTCTTACATTCACAGAACTGGATTATAGTACAGTTATTTACATATGTATAAGTGGGAAATAAACATTGTAAATAAACACTTAGCCAGGCAGATTGTGACATCTGAATAGCAAGTTGGGAAATCAGATGTGCATTTTTTCACGGTTCATTGCAGGAGAAAAAGCCCAACATACATCAGATCTATGGAAACAAAAAGTTTTGGGTCTGTTCACAGAGCAACAGCATTTCTCAGCATCACTTATTACATGTTGAGAAAATAATGTTAGTAAATAAGAGTTAAAAACATGTCAAATAAACAAAAAATTCACACCTGTGCTGTTTTTGTAATTACAAGTATGTCACGTTGTACACTACAGAATCAAGGGGTTAACAAATTATAAAAAAATTACAAGCACTCAGTAGAAATGAGCAGACATATAAAATGGAATCCGATCACTGTGAAAAATAAATGCACAAATGTACGGGTTTAGGATTTCATACTCTCATACAGTATTACCACGTGTTTGGGGTTTTTCTAGGGCAGAATCCCTTTACAGATGTTTTATAGTTTTTGGTCAAATGAATAAAGAGGATGAAATAAAAACATATTTACAGGCATAAACCATGTTCAACATGATGTTCAGTAAAAAAGGAGTCCTTTCAGAGACGTTATGTACACTATTTGATGCAAATGTGTTACAGCAAATGAATGCTGGCCACTCTCAGATTCATTGTGCCATGATATCAGTGTTTTCAGGCATTTTGATTTGGCCAACCTCATTCGGCTACTGGTACAGTTCATCCTTCCCTCTGCTTCTACACCATATTATTGCTATTTCTTGGACTGTTTAATATGCCTTGAAGCATGTTTTCCCTTCTTCTACAGTACAAAAACCAAACATCAATACAATCTCAAGCTACCTTGTAAAAATTCACTTCTAGTGAGTATGTAAAGATTTAGCCCCCATTAAAAGCCCTGAGCCCTTTCCAATACTTTATCAACCATGGTCTAATTTTTACATTTCTGTCCATGCTTACAGGCTTTGGGGCTCTCTCTCTGCCCCAAAAGAGACACTGACTGCCTCACTGATCAGCTTCCTTGCCCTTCCTCCCACTCATTCATTGACTGCCTCTGTCCATCTGTCACATCTCACCATCAGAAAGAGGTAACACATGTCATTTCATCAGCGAGCTCATCCTCGTCTCGGCCCCTGACTGGCTCCTCGTCGCTGTAGAGGGGTCCTAAGTCTGTGTGGTTGAGGAAGCCCCCTCCAGAGCTCCCAGTGCTCCCCCGGCTCAACAGGTCACTCGCTGCACTTTCCATTTCATCTATGGTCATGTGACACGCATCAGCAATCTCTCGCTTCGCAAAGGCAACAAATTTGGGGTCCTTTGCATAAAGGCCAAGGCCCTCAGAGATTAATACCTGAGGAAGAGCAGAAACTTTATTAAGATAGGTACTTACTATTTATTATACAATCTAACTTTTATTTGAAGATGAGGTCCCAACAATAAGGAAAAAACTTCTCAACCTCATCTAAGGTTCCTCATAATTACTCATAATATCCTTAATATGGTCAGAACCAATTTTTGTGATGTAATTTACCTTGAGAACACCCACATCCACACTCATTCAAAACAGCTATAATGTAACTCCCAGTCAAAACAGGCAAATCAGACAGCAAGACCTACTAAATTGTAGGCTTGCAGTTGTCTTTCCCAAAAAAATGCATTCTGAAAGCGGATCAAGGTTATGTTACTTAGAGCTCTTCAATTCTTTGAGTAGGAGAGAACTGCAGGTTTCATTTGGGGAGCACCCTTCATTGCCAATTCAATTTCTATGGGAGCTGGGGCAAGCACCACCACCAGGCCAGTGAATAGCAGCCCTTATGGAGAATCATCAAGCTGTTATATGTAAGTGAGTGAACCAGGTCCAGGAGCTGAAAATACTTCAGTAGGTACTTGGGGTTGCATCGCATCCAACTGAGACAACCAACCAACAACGACTACGATTACTTTTGCTAAAAAAGAAGTCGAAAGACTTTGATAAGTGCAATCGATCGCAGCTGGAGAAGCATCTGTGTGTGGAAGCGCATTAATGCAATATATCGCTGTTGTCTGAAGAAAACCTCCTATCTCCAAAACGCTAACTTTACAGGAAAAGGAGAGAACCTACTTTACTTTTAATGCAAGTCAACAGAACCAGACGTTTTTCCAAGTTATTTTGGGCTGTTTCTTCTGGTCCATTCTTCATGAAATTTACAAACATTGTAAAGCATAATGGCTATTTTCAAATTATGTCAAAAACTGAAAAACAACAAAAATGCAGATATGAGGTTTTCTTCAGACAGCAGCGATATGTAATATAAGTTTTAATGTACATAATAAAACAGAACAGCTATCTTACCGCCTCCACCAGGCTGTCAGCACTACCTCTCTTCTCGCTGTAATGTGGACTGAGCTGGCTGGGCACTCTCAGAGTGGTGTATGCCCTGTAAGGCTGGCCTGTTCGTCCACCTGAGGGCCCTGAGTACCAGCCCGGTCGCTCTGCCACAGGCACATTAGCACTTCCAGCCTTCTTATCCCAGATGCCCACATTGCCAGCACCAGCTGCCCCTTCATCCTCGACCAGAATGAGTGGAGCGTACAGCAGACGACCCCGTCGGGGGCTGGGGTTTGCCCAGGAGGCCGTGGAGCCCATAGAGGAGTGGCTGCTGCTGCGGCGGGAGTCGTAACTGCCATACGGCTGAGAGTACGCAGAGGTGAAAGAGATAGGGGGTTAATAAAAAGTGATAAAAGAGTGAGAGAAAAGCCATTGGATTTAGAAAAAAATATGGAATCACTTATAAGATTGCCTGAATGTGTAATAATGATTAAACATCAAGCATGCTTAATTATATTGTAGTTTTATAATAAAATTAGACAAATGATAAAGTAGACAGTTATGCAAAGAAGACATCACATGGCATAAAACTCAGTTCCTACATGCCTTTCTATATTGCTGCTGTCATACCAAAACCTTTTATGATATTTCTCTACCTGAAAATATAAACTGCCCTTTACATTGTGTAAATATTACTTTATTATTGTTAAGTGACATGATATGAATATACAAGAAAGCTATGTGTTTTCCTCCTCCTATAAAGTTACTTTTTCTGAGATACATTAGAGTTTGGGATGAGTTAAAGCTGGAGGGTTCAAATAACAATGAGCGGAAGGGGTACTGGCTGGAAAAAGCTTTTTCATGTATATCTTATATTGTGATTCATCTGCCCTTGTTGCTTCACATAGGACAAAGTACGTTCTGTATAACAAGCCGTAACCTTCACTGTTATAATAATCATTTACAACCCCAATTCCAATGAAGTTGGGACATTGTGTAAAACATAAATAAAAACAATACGATGATTTGCAAATCCTTTTCAACCTATATTCAATTGAACACACTACAAAGACGAGATATTTAATGTTTAAACGGATAAACTTTGTTTTTTGCAAATATTCACTCATTTTGAATTTAATGCCTGCAACACGTTCCAAATAAGTCGGGACAGGGGCAACAAAAGACTAGGAAAGTTGAGGAATGCTCAAAAAACACCTGTTTGGAACATTCCACAGGTGAACAGGTTCATTGTAAACAGGTGAGTGTCATGACTGGGTATAAAGGGAGCATCCCTGAGAGCATCCCTGTATTCTGTTTTTCTTTATGTTTTACACAACGTCCCAACTTCACTGGAATCGGGGTTGTATACATTGATACAGGATATGCTTCAACCTCAGATTTTGTATCAAACGACTTTCATTAGCTTTGCTGTCATCAGTTAACACTGGAGTCAGTCACATCCTTTTCAGACACTGAGCTATTTGGTGGTTTCTGTCCAAATGCACAGCTATTTTCCATCCTCAGCACTGTAAGACATGAGCTACCTACAACCTACATGCAATGCTTGATCATTTAGTTCTTGAAGCAGAATTATAGCCCCTTGAACAAAACTCTCTTTAACAATTACCAGCTACATTTGTAATATCAGGTCTCCTATCTCCACATATCATCTATGCAAATGCAAATGGCGATATTACACTGATGGTAAGGATATCATTACCATCAGTGTAGTGTCACCATTTGCATTTGCATAAAACATCTGTCCATCAGAAGCTAAATCTTTATAATCTTTCTCCCATAACAGCATGTTCACTAGCCCCATGGACCTGGCCAACTTGACCAGTACAAGTAGTACCAATAAAAAGAGAAAGCATGGAGTTCTACATAACTTCTTCTGTAGGTGTGCATGTGCTCTGTACTCATCGCAGACTATTTGTTTGGCATGAAGAACATATG
Organism: Pygocentrus nattereri; assembly: GCF_015220715.1. NCBI lineage: Eukaryota > Metazoa > Chordata > Actinopteri > Characiformes > Serrasalmidae > Pygocentrus > Pygocentrus nattereri. The sequence continues at coordinate 25,616,207 of NC_051238.1, read as the reverse complement.
TGGATGTAAAGAAAATATCGATAATGGAGATGTTAAGAGATCAAAGAGTGAGTGAAAAGGGGGGGATGGCCACTTTACAAGGGGATAGTTTTTGTCATTTTGTCCATTTTTAAACAAGGCACTGGCATCCCGACAGCCACCACACCACACTCTGAGCCCTGGTTACACATCTAATGCACGGCTAGTACAACATCTGGGGAGAGGTACCTGTGAGCGTGCTCTGCAGGGTGGAGAATTCTGGTGGTACGTGCCTGGGATGGGCAGATCATCATTGCTGCCCTGCCTCCTCAGACACTGGATGTTAAAAGATGGCTTCCGTCCTGGGAAAGAAGAAGAAAAGGAGGACATGCCAAAAACACTGACTATATTGTTACAAAAAAGTTAAAACAACCAGGGGGAATGGATTTCCTGTGGTTTGTGCTCATAAACTGCAATGCTTAATGGACTCATTAGCTGAAAGAGCTGATATATGGGAGGAGAGAATAAGTGGTATTATTAATTGTACCAGTGGGGGTTGCAGGCAGCAGGCGTCTCCTGGCTGTCCTCTTGGCCTCACCATAAGGATTTCCATAATGATTATTATACGCAAGATGCCCATCATAACCATGTTCTCTATGGCCAGGATACACAGGGCCCTCTTCTGGGTATCCATGCCTGAGGAGAAAACAAGGATATTTCTCCATCTTGAAGGAAAGAATTTAAACTGAAAGAACACAGATGAACAGTGCTGGAAAGTTTGCTAAGATTACCTTAAGGATTTGATAAAGTACTGCACAATGGCTGTGATGTCCTTTTGCTGGTACTATTGTGAGTAAGATAATTCTTTGGGGTGTAACTGGATTTAATGCATACAGAGTACATAAGAAAAGAAGAGGACCTGTCTCTGGACGCAATGGCCTCCTCGTCATCCTCCCTGCTGTAGAAATTCTGCTCGCCTGGGTAGCCCTCCTCTCCATCTACTCTCCGAGAGAGTGGAGAGCTGAAGCGGTCCCTGGAGTCCCTCCTGAGGAGAGGAGAGGGCACAATGTGAGGACAACAGAAAAAAAGACTAATAAAGAGATGGCCACTATGTGACGGTGTGGACAAGCCTACCTTGGGTACTTGTAATATGAAGACCTACAACACAGCAGAAAGAAAAACAGAAAGAATTATAGCAGACTGCTCAGTGCCTGAAAATACAGGATAAATCAAGTAAATGAAATCTAAACTCCAAATGTATTCCCTGAATTCTGCACTGAAGTATAGACTCAGAATTCTGCATATATTCTAATAATGTATATTGACTGTATTATTTGTTCTACCTCATTTGAAGTCAGATGTCCTTTACACTGTCTGAAAACTTTTCATATTAATTTACATTAAAAATGAATAATGTTTTTGCCTTGTAAAGTTCCCATTTTTGAGATGAATGTTTTCACTTCAGTTATTTACTCTATATTCTATAGTTTTTTACTATATATAGTCTATTTACTATATATATACTATATATTTACTCTATAGTCTATATTCTCTATATTGTCTTCATTTTATCATTTATTTTATTTGTTATTTGGTTTTGTATTTTTATTTATTCTTTTTAATTCATATTTGCATTCATTTATTAAACGCGTGAGCTATGACGAGAACAACCAACTAATCATCAATGTCTTTCTTTAGGAACACTGTTCCTAAGGCACAAATGAGGCAGAAGAGGTGTTTAAATGAAGTCAACATTTTCAAGATACTAGAGAGCAAATGGTCCTGGAGATAGAGTTTAGGCAATTTATATATTGTTCGCTTGTACAGCCAAACATATTTATGTGTTACTTAGCCATGTGTAAGTGAACGCTCAGTATAGTAATTATTGTATAGTAAAGCATTTGGCTTTGACTTTATGTTATTCCATACTAATCTATAATAAATGCCTGTGCAAATTATTATTAAGCATTTTCCTTATTCACTTGGAAAGATTTGCTGAAGATCTGTAAACAGTATCTCTGACCTCTTTGGTGGCTGGTCAATCACTCCATTCTTATTGTGGTAATGGAAAGAGGAGCGCATGTTCTCTCCTCTTGTGAAATTCTCCTGCTCCAGTACACTGCTGCCATTGGCCGTTTTGGCTAGAGAAGGTCTGCGAGATGGTAGCCCATTGGAAATGCCCTCTCCTGGGGCAGAAGTACCCGTAGGTGTGGAGGCCAGTCTTTGCCGGTCTTTACCTGAGTGCTCGCCGTGACCTGTATAACCTTTCTCATTCTTCAAGAACAGAGCAAGAGGAGTAGATGTATATTTAAACAGGAGAAAATGAGAGGAAATATGTTATCGCATATAACACTATGGCTGTGATTTAATTAACACAGATCATTACAGCTGAGATGTCAACTGTGATAGCACACAAACTTCCGACAAGTTTTGCAAACTCAAAAAAATGCAAAGAAGCCCTGGATATAAAAAAAAATGTTTTAAATATTGGAAAACATATGGTATGGTATATTTTAACCAAAACAACTGTTGTATAAATAACAGTAGCTTTCCTTCATCTCATCAATGATCAGAAAACATGAGAATATGAGAATTGTTTGTCATAGATTAATCCATGTGGCACCCACCACAAATCTCCCCTTAAATACCTTATAGTGGGCATCATTCTCTTCTTGCTCTTCCTCCAGGCCTTCCTCTTCCTCATCAAGGTCTGCATTCATGGCCAGTCGAATCTCTGGCCCCAGATCTTGCAGGGTGCGCAGACCCGCCTGACACAGATGCACGCGGAGAAAGAGAGGGGGCCACAGTATATATGCTGCACAGGACAGTGGCTTACAACACACAATCATGCATTGGGAGCCAAGCTACACATATACATACATAAAATAGGCCGACATTAATTATGTAAAGTAGATTGATGAGACACAAGAGCTCATTCAGCTCAAGACTCCCTCTACCAAAATGCACCACAGAGCGCCACGGGAGGTCATTCTTACCTGTGGCCATCAAACTCTATAACTCCTCCCTCAGTGTGTGACTCACAAAACTCAATACCAAACTGTTCATATGTGCAATAATAACAATTGTGTGTGCAAAAACTAAATAATTTAAATAATTGTAACTGCTTTATACCTGATGTTTCATATTACTATCACAATCACCGCCACCTTACTATATTCTTAAGTACTTAAATCTGGTGTACATACTGTAAATTCTCTATATTGTCTTAAATTATTAGTAAGGTTTTTATTTTTACATAAATGGCTGCAACTGTAACAACTGCAATTTACCCCTGGGATCAATAAAGGAATCTGAATCTGAATCTGAATTGCCCTTTTGTTTCAACACCATAAGGGCTGCTATGTGGCAGCATGATTGAAGAAGGCTATTTCTGTCCTCTCCAGCCTTATAAATGAGGCTATAAATACAGGAAAAATAAAAGTGTGCAGCAAGGAAAACTAATACTTGCTAATAGAAAATCAACACTGGCTTTGAGTATTCCAATCAACATAAGGTGATACTGCCATCAACACTAAACAGCCAGCAGTAAATGCATCTGTGTTTTGTTTGCCTGCTGTCAATAAGTAGGTCATTTCTCACTGTGAGATCCATGTGTATGCATCTTGAGAATGGGTAGCTCATTTGTTATCTTTGTATGTGTTCCCTGAGTCCTACCAATCATTCCAATAAAGCCTTTTAAGCAGAAGTGATTCTGTTATTGCCTTATGACAAAAGTGAAGTTTCAGGAAATATTCATGCTTACTTTCTTTGAGAGTTTACCAGAATGCTTTCTTGATTTTCAGAGTTGCATCTATACACCCAGAAATGGAACCTATGTGCTGACTGCTGGATGAACCCAGTAAACAAAATCCTTAAGATGTTCAGAATGGCTTTAAAAGTTGTATTTTGTGGACTGCAACAGTCTTTTCTGGCATCTTCACAACATTTCATGAATATTCCTATGCTATTATACTACACATTTATACCTACCTAATCATTTCCCGATTAGGATGTTACTCTTCTGCCTTTAGTTCAAATCTTACTTTAGGACATTCAAAGCCTATATAATAAATGCTTTATACATAATGTCTCAGGATATGATGAAATGGAGTGAAATAACTAAAATGTGGGAAGAGTACCACACCTAAAATACCTCCTACGTCCTAATTTCCTACCTCTAAAATTCCAATTCTTTTGTTCATTTCCTGTTACAAAGTTTGCTGGAGTTTTTGAGTACCTTGAGCTTTTTCTGTCGTCTATTGGGAGTTATAAAGTATCGGTGACTAGAAAGCAAGATAAATAATCAGTCAATCTGGACACTTTAGGCTTGAGTTTGTTCAAATGCCTGCAACAGGCCTAACATCGATGGTGCGGTCCAAACTATTCATTACTTGTAATAGTTTATTTATCATAATTACTTTGTTTTAAACTATTTACATGATGTCTGTTGCTTTTGTGTACAATTTTATTCAGTGCACCAAAACAGAACACCTGCCAATATTAACAGGGTGCACCTTGTCAGCTGTCATGTCTGTTGTGCAATCTCCACCACCATAACTATGAGTGGAAACTAAATGCAGCACTGCAACAGCATATGGTGTGACAGGCTCTAGAAACAGCAGTAATATCTGTAATGTAAATTATATGTACCTTTATGATATGTGGATCAGAGTTACTGCTTGTGATGAACAGACCAGCTTTAATTTTCAATGAATGTGCAACATCGTCTATATCAGGGGTCTACATGCATCACCCCTGGGCTACATGCATGGAAAAATAGGTCTAGGTGAAAAACTCCCTTTGGAGCAGACTGGGTTAGACATGTACCTGGAGAGCTGATGGGTTTTTGGGGTCTGGATCTCCCAGACCCACTTTCTCTTTTCTCCTGCGGAACTTCCTGAAGTAGTCCTGGATCAGGAACGTGGCATAGAACTTGCCCACAGTCACCTCTTCCTCTGTACAAGAGGAAGAGAGAGAGAGAGAGAGAGAGAGAGGGAGGAATATTTTGTGGTAGTACTTTAAACGAATGGTTAATTTGAAAATCAAATTACGCAATTTTCCCTAATCCCTTTTTCTTATCCTAAATGTTGTCACTTGGCCAAGATATCTTTGGTGTCTGTCTGATTGCTTCTTCATTACTAGACTGGAGCTATGAGGCTAGTATAGCAGAAGTCTACATAAATGAACTAAAACTTCATGACCACATGGAGCCGCCACAGATAAGACTTCTTGTTCCAGCACACTCCACAGATGCTTGATTGAACTCAGATCTGGGTTATTTGGAGGTCAGTGCAACGTCTTGGATTCTACGTTATATTCCTCTAATCATTCCCAAACAATGTGTGCAGTGTGCACTATCCTGCAGAAACAGGCCACTATCATCGGGGAAAACCAATGCAATCAAGGGGTGTACCTAGTCTGCAATAGTATTTAGTTAGGTGGCCCCAAACTGACATCCATGTGAATGCCCGAACCCAGGGTTTCCCAGCTGAACATTGCCCAGGGCATCACACTCCCTACCTTGGTCTTCCTACCTTGGTCTTCTTCCCACAGTCCATCCTGATAAACTAACGGTACACACATACCCACCCATCCAAAGAAAATGAGACCAAGCAATTCTAATGATACAAACCATCATTAATAATTTCTGCAACATAAACCACAGTAGCACTTTTGTTGCTTTTTGTCAACAGACAAAATAGCCTTTGTTGTCCTTGCACGTCGATGAGTCCTAGCTGCCCAATACCCGGTCACTGGTTTGTGATTTGTCTCTCTTCAGATGATTCGCCTTGGTCAAAGTTGCTCAAGTCTTCATGCTTCCCCATTTCTCCTAGATCCAACACGTCAACTGCAGCCACTGACTGTTCACTTGCCACCTAATATATCCTAGACCCTCACATGTGCCATCCCCACAACACTATCAATATTATTTGTGTCATCTGTGAGTAGTCATATTTTGACTCATTGGTGTATGTCACCCAACAAATTAAGTGTTCGCTTCACATTAGCCTTGAAGCTCCAATACAAAACTGTAGAAGCAAACTTGACACACCAAATAAGACTTGACTGATCAACTATGTTCGGGGTAAGGAGACAGTTAGGAGATCTAATTTATACAGGGTAGTGGCCTGAGCTCTTCCTAAAGAGGAGTAAATAGATCAATAAAAGGAAAGGTGTAAAAAAAATACAATTAGGTTAAGACTGAATCTTAAATAGACAGTTGAGAGACAGAGCAACAGCAATAAAAGACTGACAAATTACAGCATGTTAAAATGATTCAAATGTAATTTACTTCAACAAAAAAGCTACAAAATCTAAACAGCAATGGAAAAACACATAAGAGAAGCAAAAGTAAATGAATGATTCCGAATCACTGCTAATGTGACCCGTTAAGCTGTTTTTAAGCCCAGTGCTCAGCAAAAGCACACCAATCCTTCTCACCATTGACTGGGGGAATAACCTCATCCAGGATTTTGGGCTTCATGCGTTTCCAGATCTTTTTAATGATAATCCTCAGCTCTTCGTTTTCCTGGTCTGGGTGACCTGAGAACATACACCAACAGGGTTCAATACACCGCAGTGTTTTAGAATGGATCAGATTTTATCCCTACATCAAGAACAAGCAAAGCAAAGCAGCATGATAACTCAGTCCAACAAAGCAAAAGGACATATGTGATTCATCTAAGCTTAACAAGTGAGTAAGTCATGTATGTTGTGTGTGTACATGTCCAGGCCTGCAGTACTAACCTTCAGTTTTAATCTTGAGGGCAGTTCTGACTAGGGCAAACAGGGTGGCATTGAAGGTCACCGTGCCATCTGAGTTTAGAGGCATGTTCATAGCAACCAGTCTCTGCCCAAGAGAGAGAGAGAAAACAGTGACAACACTGTATGTGCATATGAAGGTCCTGAATCTAAAGCTGTACCCTGTACATTTGCGTAGTTTTCTGTGATTATTTAGACCTTAATTGTTGCTTTACCCTGATTTTAGCTTGTTTCAGACCAGCTGCAGTAAAACATTAAATTTTTTCAGCCTGACTCTGAGCAAACTCTGCTAGTGAGACAGCAGTCAATTGAAATTCATTCTTCAAACTGTCAGTGTGTAAATATATCAAATAATTTAACAAGAGTTTATATTGTGTGTATGTGTGTGTGCATGGGGGCTGTATTATGTAGATGTGTGTGTGTGGTGTGGTGTATCCATCTGCATGTGTTGTACCTTGCAGGCCACACGGTGGGGACAGAGTTTTCCAAAACCCAGAGGAGGCTGGATCCTCCTGAGCAGAGCCACCACATCTAAGTGCTTTATGCGACCCCTCCATTAAAGAAAATCATATACAACACACTGAAGGGTGTGCAAAGAGAGAGAGAGAAAAACAGAGATGACAACAGAACTCAGAGAAGTAGATCTTACTTGGCCTCAGGATCATACTCAGACCAGATCCTTTTGAACTCATCCAGATGATGCGGTCCCAAAATTGACCAATCACGTGTCAAATAGTCAAAATTGTCCATGATGACAGCAACAAAAAGATTGATAATCTGGGAATGTGAAAAAACACACATAGTAAATAAGGATGACTTGATTGATGGATGTGTAAACAATGCCTCAGTGACCAGATACACTAAAATAAAATTTTCCAGATACTACCAGGTCTTTCCAAGTTTGGGATCACAATTTAAAACTTTGGAATTACTGTTTTCATTCATATAAAACCCATGTGTTGTAGGTACCTGTATAGAATGATCTTATTAAGATGCTACAAATTCATAGGTTTCAACTAAATTGTATGAAGTTTCCAAAAAGGAAGAATATTAGATGTGTCATCTCATGTTTTACAAAAAAAGTAGTGATGAAGTTATGAGGTTGAAGCAATTACTGTGAATAGATAATTACAGTACATTATTTGTCATTTAATACATTTTTGAAATATGAAATAATATGTGTAAAATACCATTAATGTTAATAATGTTGGTTTCTAGTTTACAGAATTTTAATCTACACTGTACCAAATAAAAGCAGTTGTTAATTTAATAAGTCAATCCAATTTTTTTGAACAACAGTGTATATGTGGGTGAAGTGTGCATGAATGCAAAAGAGTTTGGTGTTACCAGGAAAGCACAAAGCATGAAGAAACTGATGAAGTAGACAATGGCAAAGTTGCTACCACAGGTGAATTCCTCTCCAGGCTCATAATCTGACTCCGGGTCACAGCGCTTGCCTGGCAAACTGGCCAGCATAATCTCTTGCCATGCTTCACCTGTGGCACACCTACACAAATGGACACAACACAGGGTTGGGGATGAGACCCTTTTTCAAGGCAGTTTCAACAAGAGTGCAGCTCTACCTCAGCTTACACAGGTGGTACAGTATAATAAAATCCCTGCTGTGATCTCCACTGTTTCGTCTGTATTACTTTGCACTTGCTCACCTGAAGAGCAGCAGCACTGCTTGAGGAAAGGTCTGGAAGTTGTTATTGCGGTTGATCGGTGTGTAGTCCTGCATGGCAATTTTTCCAAAGGTCTGAAAGAGAGAAAGATAATCAGATAAGCATTCAGAAATTCAGGCTGAACAGTGGGTTTATGTTTATGTTTACAATATTTATTAAATGGTACACATGTGCTTATTCAGACTAATCTGAATTTGTAATCCCTGCTAAACCCACCTGCATGCCAATCACAGCATAGATGAAGAAGATCATAGCAATGAGCAGTGCTACGTAAGGAAGGGCCTTTGGGACAAACATGAAAGAAAAATCATTGAAATGTTCAGCTCTAACACAGACAGAGTAATTGTGTGTGTTGGTGCTGACCCCTGACCTGAAGAGATTTCACAAAAGTCCAGAGGAGCGTGCGAATGCCTTCTCCCTTGCTGAGCAGCTTAACCAACCGCATGACACGGAACAGACGGAAGAAAGTGATTGACACGCGAGAACTGTCCTCTGAGCTCTGAGGAATAAAGTTAAGAAAATAAGAGACTCTTTCTAGAGAAATTCTACAAATAAAGAGATTTTATGGCCACTATCACAAATTTATTGACTAACTTGAAGGTTATTAACTGTTTCCCACAGAAGTAATGCTGATCTTATCTCTTATTCAAAATATGTGTGAACTGATCAACATATTTCATATTTTGAGAAATTTCACAATTGTCTGTTTTATGATGCACTGTGTAAATAGTAAACGAGAGTTTGGAGACTCACACTAAACTCTGTAACCACAATGTCGACCACACTGCCCACCACAATTAGAGCATCAAAGGAGTTCCAGGCATCAACAAAATAATGCTGTGAATAAGACAAACATCAGTTGTATCAGTTGTGGAACGAAACAGCAGACAAACAGAGACCTTTATTTTTATAGTACTGTGACAAAAGTCAGAGACCACTTTCATTGATTTTGTTTCCTTTTAAAACTAATATTAATCACAAGTTATTTATTTTTCAACATCAGAAAAATGCAGAAAACTTTTATTTAGCAGAAAATTACAGAGAAGCCTCAAACTAAATCAAATGTCAAATTTTATTTTTTTCATTATAACAGTTTTCATCATTTTCTGGAGATTTACTTCCAGTTTATCAAAAAAATCTACAGGGATGTTTTTCCTCTCAGTTCTTCCACATCTTCACATAAACACAGTCCAGCAGCTACCCTGTCTTCACAATAAGAGTCCTTATTAGAAAAACCCAGCAAATAAATATGGCACAACAAATAACCCTAAAATCAACATGTCAACAACTTTTCTTGAACATGCAATTTCATTCTTATTTAATATCCTCAGAAATATTTCCTTCAGTCATTTTTGATGAACATCTAAAAGAGAACTGGAAAAAAGGAAAGATGGAAGGATGGTGGAAGAATAATGAAAGCGTTAAAGTGGTAGTAGAGTGCACAAAAGTAAAGAGCAGTCATATAAATGCTGCTAGTGTTGGATGCCTTTGTGATTTCTCTGTCGTTTTTCTGATACTTAAAAAATATATAAATAGTTAATGGCCTTTTGACTGGAAATTACATGAAATAGTGGCGCCTGGCTTTTGCACTGCACTGTACATGGATTAATATTACAAAGCAAAGTAAATGTAAGAGATATAATACGAACCCTGAGCCTGAGGGCTAATAGCTTGACGATCATCTCTACAGTGAAGAGACCAGTGAAGACCATGTTGAGGATGTCCATGACATAGCTGAAGAGTTTAGACTGTTCATAGTGCTGAGAAGACAGAACCAGGCAAAGGACCCATTAGCAAATGTATTCTTACATTTAAAACCCCTACAACTAAAGCTCAATAATCTTTAAGGTCTATTGTTTAAAAAAGTTTTGCCCTAAATGTGTCAGCCAAGCAAAAATAGTTCTAGCATTCAAAATTTGGCAGAAAATAACTTTTTCTCTTGAATGAAACTCTAAAAAATACAGACAAGTCATGTATTCCTCATTAAATCTCTTCTGTGGCTTACCTGAATTGCCAAAGTGACTGTGTTGAGGAGGATCAGAACAAACATGATGTACTCAAAACCTGTGGAGTTGATCATAGACCAGAACTTATACTGCACTGGGTTCTTGGGGATATACAGCTTCAAGGGCTGGGCTTTCAGAGCATATTCTACACACTGTCTCTGTTGGAATAAGAAACAGAGAAGCCTTTGAAGAACAAGAAGGTGTCTTAGCATCAGATCATGAAAGAGAAGATGCTGTCAGAGGTTCTTCAAATATTCCTCCTCTAACCTGGTTCTTGTCGAGCTCACAGTTTTTAAATTCAGCTTCTCCTTGCTCACGGAAAGTGATGATGACAAAACCCACAAAGATGTTCATCATGAAGAAGGCGATGATGATGATGTAGACGATAAAGAAGATGGAGATCTCCACACGGTAGTTGTACACAGGGCCATGGTTCTCCCCATTTGCATCTATGGCTTTGTAGAGAAGCCTGAGAGATGTACAAAAGAGAACAACTATAGCCCAGGGGAAGACAAACACTATATGTGTGGAGCCAGACTTGATCTTTGACTTTTGCCAGACCACAGTAGGAAGGCAACTTACGCAGGCCATCCCTCAAAGGTCGACACGGTGAACAGGGCCATCATGCCCATCAGCACGTTGTCAAAGTTAAAGTCACTGTTGAGCCAGTGACGCTCCCGCACCATTGGATGACTCACATCGCCGTCTTTGTAAACCACGAATGTGCCTCTGCGTCACACACATATATACAAACACACTGTTTGGGACAAAAACTGAACAAGTTGAATATAAAAAGGTGCATTATCCAGAAAACAGAGATAAACACACTGAAAAGCTACTTCTGTACTTCTTACTTGCACTGTTCAGGTGTGTGTTTAGCTTCATCCGTGCAGCGATAAAATTTACCCTGAAGATAAGACATATTTTATTCTATTAGGACAAAGCTCCTGCACCACATCAGCACATTAAGAGATTCTTTAACTCTTTAAAATCTGGCCCTAGAGTTTTACCATTACCATTCAAAAGTTTGGTACTACTGTTCAACACTAGGAAGCTGTGCATAAAAATGTATCATGATCAGGGCCAAAGATTATTATAAATTGACTGAGAAAGCTGTAAGATTTTGAGATTTAAGTTACTCTACAAATTATATTTAGAATTATATTTCACAGAATTCTTCAAACATTTAATTAAACATTTAAAACACCTCTTGGAGTAATCTATTACATTTAAACCCATACTGTGTACGTTATCATTTTATCTAAAATTACCAAAATTGTTAATATAAGTGACTGCAAATACTAAATGCATCAGAATTTAAAATTGGAGTGTCACGATTGGTTCCTCCCAGTCCTGTCCATGTGTTTGTGTTGTGTTTTGATCTTCCATGTGCATTTGTTTTGGTTTCCTAGTCCGGCCCCTTGTTTTGGTGACTCCTCCCCTGATTATTCTCACCTGTGTCTTGCGAACCCTCGTTAGCACTCTTGTATTTAAACCATGTGTTTTCATTAGTCTAGTGCTGGTCTTTGTTTGTCTGAACTGTTATCTGCTGTGTTGGATGTTCTGCTCTGCTTGTTCTGGTTTGTCTGTCATGTCTGCCCTCCGATCTATCCGTATTGGCCATCTGACTTTGGACCGTTATGACCCTGATTTTGGATTTGCCCTAAATCAATCTCGCTTATCTCAGCAGGTGCATCCGCCTTCTCGCTCCACGTAACATGGAGCTTTCTTTGTGCTTCTTTCACTATATAAAAGAACCTAATAAAACTTTATGGTCGGATGCATTGTGATAGTTTCTGAGCTATAGCGTGCATGCATTCAGAAGGAAGTCTGCATTGTTAAAAGTGTTGCTGATGTGCTTCACCAGAGTTATAATAAATTAAATGTATAGAATGTTCTTATTTATTACGTTCGCTTGCATAAAATGTTCATTTTCTGGTTTGTCAGCTCATGTTTTTATGTATAAAAATAAATGTAAATGCAGTGAATAGCATTAATAAATGACAGTCAATGTTAGAGGAGAAGATTTTATGCTTTACGCTATTAAAAGGCAGAAATCTCATAAAACAGCATAAAAATTTTAACATCATGAGCATGCAGCATGTACTGACGCCATCTTTAGTAGGAGAAAGATGTGGTATCTATAGTGTAAGACGTTAAGCTGTAAAGTACCTTAAAGAGCTGGACGCCAATACAGGCAAACATGAACTGAAGCAGAGCAGTAACAATCATGATATTCCCAATGGTCCTGATAGCCACGAACACACACTGAACCACATGCTGCAGAGACATGCAGAGATGCAGTTATCAGAAAGAGCAACATTGCAGAAATGCATTACACACATATACACAAGCACTTTCTCATTCAAAGTGACACCTTGAGTCCCTTGGCTCTGTTGATGGCTCGAAGAGGCCTGAGCACTCGTAGCACTCTCAGGATCTTGACCACAGAGATTGCACTCGAACTGAAAGAGTGGTAGAGAGGGGGTAGGGTTAACGCGTGTTCTGATGTCCTGTTTGGTGTGAAAACTGCTGACTTTGAACCTCCACCCATATTGTTGGTATAAAATTATGCTTCAGTCTGCAGAGTATATACGTATTGTTAGAAATAAGTATATATTAACATAAAAACAAAACTCTATGATCATTAAAGCCATAATTCTTTACATTAATATGATAAGCACAGTTCATTTAGCACATCGAGCACAATCATCGTTTCACCATTCTCAATACCTGAATTAATAAATCAGGTTTACACAGGCAGATACACTGGCCACCGAGCAAGTGAATTAACTTAAAATGAAGAATTTGTGGCCAGAGTTATATGAACATATTTATTGTGTTGCATTTACAATAAACAATCATGCTTAAGTACCAAAAAACAGTCAACCAAGGAATTGATGTGAAGGGATCGTCCATTTTTCACCAGTTTTTATCATTCGATTCTATAGATCCACCTCAATCTTCATCAGGCTTTGATCAATTGGCCCTATTTGTTAGTGCAATTGCTTAAAATCACTGAGCTTGCGTTGAAATCTGCAGCTTTTAAATATATGTTTTCTAAATGAGCCCTTCCAGTAAAGAACTAACTTGTGTTGTCTGCCTGTCATAGTAATTGACGCTTGACAGAACATCACATCCTTCTGAAACTCACAGACTCTTTCTTCCGATGGACTCTGAAATTTTTTATTCATTTTTTTGTAGTCATCATTGTTATCTGATTCCTTTTTTATTGTAAGCTCTGCCACTGGCACTAAATATTTTATTACCTCAACCATCATAGCAGGCTGAAAAAATTCTCAAAGTTCTATAAAGTAGCTTGTTAGGTAGAGAGACAGACAAAAAGCACAGTCTTTCTTTGTCCACCAGAGGGCACTCCATGCATCCGCTTGGACATGGAAGCCTTTTACTGCATCTCTCATCTTTTACTTTCTACTAGAAGATACATATTAGATACAAAGTAGAAAACATAATATAACTTGAAAAGATCATAGATCAAAATGTGGTTTAGAATGTGGAGTTTAAGTTAGACTCACTGAAGGAAGAACGAGACCAGAGAAACACTGACAACCAGCAAGTCCAACAGATTAAACCAGTTCCTACAGAAAGACCCTGAATGCAGGAATGCTCCGTGAACAGTCATCTGTGGAGGAGATAGACAGATAGATAGATAGATAGATAGATAGATAGATAGATAGATAGATAGATAGATAGATAGATAGATAGACAGATAGATAGATAGATAAGAGACACTGAATGAGAAAGGCATACATTTTTGAAGCCTACAAAGTCACACAGCTCTCCCAACATATTTGAAGAATTTGAAGAAAGGCACCTTGAGAAGGATTTCCACTGTGAATATGGAGGTGAAGGCATAGTCAGCATAGCCCAGGAACTAGACAGAGTGAGAGAGCCAGACAGAATGAGAGTGTGAGAAGGAAAGAGAGATTGAGAAGAGTAAAAGACAGACAGATGTAGACATGATGAAACATCTATAAATAAACCATGGCATCCCCCTCTGTCTGATGCGCATGGAGGTGGCTGATTGTATGGTGCAGGATAGCACTTCCTCAGCTGGCATGTAAAGTCACATCTAACATGCCAATCAGGGCAGCTGCAGCATATGTATTTTGGCTCTTGTCCCTCAGTAGGTCATCAAGGGTACTATATACAGAAACTGTTGCAAATATGCTTCACTGTTTGTAGTCTTTAATTACAAATCACTGAAATACTTTTAAATAATCTTTAATAATTTAAATAAAGAGAAAGAGACATGCTATGTTAGATGTATTTATTGGCATTTACTGTTCTATTTGATTAAACTGAACTGAGTTTGTTCTCTTATTACTGTGAGATCTCTGATAAAGCCAGGCACACTAAGACAGAGGAACCTAAAAGGAGACATAAAAATATTTATTGTAATTCTCCTGGCCTGGTCACAGCTAGTGTTATTTTGGGTTCAGGCTTTGTCAACAATAACTTTAAAAGTAAGTTCCAGACAGCATTTATGCTTCATATAGTCTGCAAACTTTACACCTCATATAATCTATGTAGTCTATATGTGTCATGTATGCGATTGTGTGTGTGTGTGTGTGTGTGTGTGTGTGTGTGTGTGTGTGTGTGTGTGTGTGTGTATGCACATGTTTGTTTCTCACTTTGTTCCTGGAGGAGTGCGCTCTGATTGGGTCCTCAGCAGCAAGAGAGATACTGCTGAGGATGATGAAGAGCAGGATCAGGTTAGTGAAGATGTGATGATGGATCAGAGTATGACAGCCTACTCTTATCCTACAGAAAGAGGAAGAGTGAGTGTCAGAGATAGAGAATAGAGGTAAAGGAATAAATACCATGACTAGAGTACCACTTGCGAGGACAAGATTTACAGGGAGTGATATCATTTTACTACAAGATGTCTATAATGTTTATGACTGATTAGCAAAAAAAAAAAAAATTAAATGAAAAAAAGAACTATGATTACTGAGATGGATGTGGCTACTTGATTTGTGCATTGCAAATGTTACAAGTAGAAAAATGTGGGAAAATTTGGTAAAAATGTATTGTAGGGCAGTGATTACAAGGCTGCATGATACATTGGCCCTTCACGACAGCTGTCCTAGGCCAACATAAACAATTATGGCAGCTCATTAATAACTGCATTAGTTGCAGTCATTCAATAATTTGGCTACTTATATCTACTTATATCTACTATATATCTACTTAAAAAAAAGAAACTCCTTTACATTTACATTTGACTGTATTTATGTTTATTTGCCTTTATTCTAATGATATATATACACTATATTGCCAAATGTATTCACTCACCCATACAAATCATTGAATTCAGGTGTTCCAGTCACTTCCATGGCCACAGGTGTATAAAGCCGAGCCCCTAGGCCTGCAGACTGCTTCTACAGACATTAGTGAAAGAATGGGTCGCTCTCAGGAGCTCAGTGAATTCCAGCGTGGTGCCGTGATCAGACGCCACCTGTGCAGCAAGTCCAGTTGTGAAATTTCCTCACTACTAAATATTCCACAGTCCACTGTCAGTGGGATTATAACAAAGTGGAAGCGATTGGGAACGACAGCAACTCAGCCACGAAGTGGTCGGCCACGTAAAATGACAGAGCGGTCAGCGGATGCTGAGGGGCATAGTGAGCAGAGGTCACCGACTTTCTGCAGAGTCAATCACTACAGACCTCCAAACTTCATGTGGGCTTCAGATCAGCTCAAGAACAGCGTAGAGAGCTTCATGGAATGGGTTTCCATGGACGAGCAGCTGCTTCCAAGCCTTACATCACCAAGCGCAATGCAAAGCGTGGAATGCAGTGGTGTAAAGCGCCGCCACTGGACTCTAGAGCAGTGGAGACGTGTTCTCTGGAGTGACCAATCACGCTTCTCCGTCTGGCAGTGCGATGAACGGTTACCAGGAGAACGGTGCATGTCTGACTGCATTGTGCCGAGTGTAAAGTTTGGTGGAGGGGGGATCATGGTGTGGGGTTGTTTTTCAGGAGTTGGGCTCGGCTCCTTAGTTCCAGTGAAAGGAACTCTTAAAGCTTCAGCACCAAGAGCTTTTGGACAATTTCATGCTCCCAACTTTGTGGGAACAGTTTGGGGACGGTCCCTTCCTGCTCCAACATGACTGAGCACCAGTGCACAAAGCAGGTCAATAAAGACATGGATGAGCCAGTTTGGTGTGGAAGAACTTGACTGGCCTGCACAGAGTCTTGACCTCAACCCCATAGAACACCTTTGGGATGAATTAGAGCGGAGACTGTGATCCAGGCCTTCTCGTCCAACATCAGTGTCTGACCTCACAAATGTGCTTCTGGAAGAACGGTCAAAAATTCCCATAAACACACTCCTTAAACCTTGTGGAAAGCCTTCCCAGAAGAGTTGAAGCTGTTATAGCTGCAAAGGGTCGGCCGACATCATATAAAATCCTATGGATTAAGAATGGGATGTCACCCAATTTCATATGCGTGTGACGGCAGATGAGCAAATACTTTTGGCAATATGATGTAGTGTTTTCATAAGCACAACAAGGAAATTGGCAGGATAAATGATTTTAAATGATGTGTAAGGTGCACAGTACTTTAGACTTTGTAGCTCAATGTCCTTTTCCACAGGATATGATGAAATATTTATAAATATGGCAATATGTACAGGACTAACCTGGGGTTATTTCTCTGATTAGTTTTATAGTAGGTAAAAGCCAATGTAATCTTTGCTGATAAGTAAGTGCAGAGTTCTTAAAAAATGACTGAAATTTAAAAGGTATTACAATCACTGAAAAGCATCAGTAGTAATTACATTAACCTCACCTCCCTGTACATAAAGATAATCCCATCTGCATAATACATTAATTGTCCCATATGTATATTTGTTGGAGTCTGTTTGTGCTTTGAGTGTGGATGTGTTACTCATGCTCACGGGTTGGTCTTGCTGAGGCAGAAGAAAGCACTGCCTTCTGGAATAGGCAGGACTTTTTCTTTAGGTGGAGCAAAATCAGCCACATTCAGCTGAGTTCCTCCTTCTTTTGAGATACACACAGACAGAAGTAGGCAAGGAGAGAGAGAGCAAGCAATTTGATAAAAATCCCAAAAGTAATCTGGTTAAATATGAAACTGGGGACCATGAATCTAAAAATATTTTGCTTGCCTTCATCATCACCATCATCATGTTCTTCCTCTTCCTCATACTCATCCATGTCCACCTGTCCAAAGAAAACAAGTGAAGAATCTCAAATGGTCACCTGGTGGTCATCCACTACAGAGAAGCGTTCAAATTTTACCTTTGTTTCTCCATTCTCTTCTTCTTCGTGGCCCTCTTCTCCTTCTTTCTTTTCTCTGTAAGCAATGCAAGACATATATTTTTACTTCAAAAGCCTCATTGACCAACTGTTCTTAAGAACGATTTTCTTCTAAAAAACCCACATTTTTCACAAAGAATCTTACATTCACCCATGTTTTCTTTTTTGGGATTTGTTCTTAAGTGAGAAAAGAATCTATGCAGCACACTCAAGAGCACAAAGGTGTCAGCAATTCTTCAGTCTGAGAACACATCATAAATCTGACATATACTTTTTCTTAGGACCTTCCTCAAGAACAAAGTTAAGAAAAAAAAAACCTAGGAAGATATTGGAGAATGAGGCCCATTGTTCTTAACAAGGATGGCACAATCATTTATGAACCTTTAGAGAAACTGTACAGTAAACTATGTTCTGTTCACAGAAAACGCACCAGAAAATTAAATCACGAGCATATAAACGGATTCATGTTCTTTCATAAACTCGCATCCAAACCATGTGTCTCCCCTATGATGAAGCATTGCTTCGTGCTACACTAAGGTATCAGACTGAATTAGCAGGATCCTCACTCTTTCTTTTTGTCGTCTCCATCTCCTCCTGCTAAATTGTCCACAGCGATAGCCAAGAAGACGTTCAGGAGGATGTCTGACCGACAGTAAGTTAAGGTCCCAGCACAAATGGGAAGACAGAAAGACATGAGGACATGCAACATATACAGACATTAGGGATGAATAATATGACCACAAATTTATCTCACAATATAAATATTGTATCTGAACAATTATAATATGATATTATGATACCATTCTCGTATTCAACCTTAGTCCTTTTGTTTTTCTTTTTGCACACCTTTAATATATTTTACACTTCCCAGTCGGTATCTAAAATTATATTTCACCATTTGTGATACAAAACAAAGGCAGTTTACCATTCTGTAGTAGTGCGTAATGTAACATTAAATGCATTATGGAAAAACAGAAGGTTTAAAAAGGAAATCTATCTCCCATAATGTAATAACTTCCATTAACACTGTAAGTAGAATTATTTCTGGGTTATTCTTTTTTGTTGCATTCGTAAGAACTGTATTAAGTTCGTGCTTAATTTGTTGGGTGGGTCTGTTATATATGGCTTGGGCAAGTATCTGCGACGCAATAAAATCCATATCATGGAAGAATGTCACACAGACATTTACTTTTATACTAGTATTCCTCCAACTCCTAACAGACACACTGTAGACTGTAGTATCTATGTATAATACTGTTAGGTGTGTTTAAAGATAATACTGCGCAAAAAACATTATGTGACATATTCAGAGTTTGTTTTCTCCACATATTTGATTCAGCCTGAAAGGATACAGTTACCACAGATGAAGAGTATGACGAAGTACAGACATACAATCATACCAGGGAATACAGGCCCTCCATACGCCATAATCCCATCATACATCACCATGTTCCAATCTTCACCTGTTAAGATCTGAACACAAAACATAGACATGCTTACTCACAAGCCTCAGCCACACCTACAGTAATCCTGAAAGAGGTCATTTCTCTTACTGACATAAAATATACAAAGTTCAATATATTCAAAATATTACTGAAATTTAAAATAATATTTGGGAAAACCTCTTTAAAGATCCCAATAAAACAAATAGAAAAAGGACAAAAATGTTTAACTAAAAGCTTTTAAACACACATAAACTGATGATCTACCAAGCACTTGGACAAATGAAGTCCACCTGGTTTTGAAATATAATGAACATAATGAAATAGTTAATAGGCCTTCTCTGACCTGAAAGCAGGTGAGGAGTGCCTGAGGGAAAGCATCGAAGGTGCTCCTCTTGGTCTGAGTCTCGTCAAAGTTGAACTTGCCACCAAAGAGCTGCATTCCCAGCAGTGCGAAGATGATGAGGAAAAGGAAGAGGAGCAGCAGCAGAGATGCGATGGACTTCATGGAGTTCAGCAGAGAAGCCACAAGATTGGATAGAGCTGTCCAGTGGCTATAGGAGTAGGCAAGACCAGGAGAACAGTTAGACTCAACACATGAACTACTTAGAAGGACATGCTCGGTCTTGATCACGATAAATGTGACAACAAAGAAACATTTCAAAGCAGTAGTAGATGAGGAACTACAAAATTTTATCAAGTTTCAGGTCAGATTTGCTTGTCGGATTAAAAAACATAGCCCTTGTTAATTCTGCTATCTGAGAGTGGAATGTGTACCGTGTGACTTTAAAGATCCTAAGCAGCCGAACACATCGCAGCACCGAAATGCCAAGAGGTGGCATGATCTCCATCTCCACTAGCACTGTCTCCAGAATACCTCCACACACCACGAAACAATCAAAGCGGTTGAAGAAAGCTACAAAGTAGACCTGCAGACCCAGACTGTACATCTTCAGCAACATTTCAACCGTAAAGAGAGACAGAAGAACTTTGTTGGCAATTTCTACAGAGAAAAGAAAGACAGAGAGATGGCAGCAGTGACTTCGTTTTTCATACAAATCATGTTGATGGTAAAAGGATCAACTGGTGAGTATAAATCTCAACACCCAATGATAACCGTTCAGCATGTGTACAGATGCTGTTCAAATAGAGAAGATACCCATATGGTAAGCTTAGCATCAAAAAGCTGGAAAAAGCAACTAAGCTTCAGATTTAGCAAGAATGACGATGTTGTGAGACTGTTTTGTACAAATGGGTGGTTATTTGTTCAAAGTGGTGGATATAATTTGATGTGTCATGCTACAAACTACAAAATCTTCCACATGGGATGATGGAACAAGGGAACAGTTAGGCGTTTAAAAAAGAATGTTTAACTCAAGGCTTTTGGGCTGCATATGTATGACATCAAAGAGCTCATTTGACTTGAGTCAGCGATGACTTCCACCCTTTCTCTGAATGAAATAGAATAGGGCTCAACATGCAAGACAGAAGAGGAGAGAACAGCACACATACCCTGTACATCAGTGAGCCAGTCTGGCTGGTTGTAGTGCTCTGATGCACTCAGAGCTGTGTTGAGAAAGACAAGAATAAGCACCAGCCAATAGAACGTGACAGATTTCACAGCTTTGCGACATGTCCGCCGAACCCCACGGTTCCACCGACGTAATGTGCGGCTGAAGATACATGCACACAGAACACACTCATTAACAAACCAAAGAAAATAAGGCCCAAACACAGTGAATTACAGTAATTAAGTTTTCAGCTGAGAAGACTAAACAAAACCAAAGCCGACTCAGCAGCATGAGTGATATTGTATGGGGTCAAATGTTAATAGGCATTTATGCTACAACAGATGTTCATAAAGGGCTTTAAAATACAAATCACTTGGTAATCCAAATATGTAAATTCTTTCTGGCAATATTTCAGACAATTCCAAAAAAATGAATCTTCCCTTAGGCCAATATAAATGCATTTCTGAATATCGTGTGGTCTAATCTACTAGCAGAGGTTAGTGTCTCAGAGAAGACTCCCAGACATATACTCACCAGCAAGGGTTTTTCATTATGCGAGCGCTGAGGACAATTAAAAAGAACATGCAACAGAACACAGAAATAATGAGATCCAAGACAAACACAAGACAAAGCACCCAATGCAGCGTGATGGAAAAAATGAAATACTGCAGCATGACTACCAGCAAGGCAAAGAATAGCCTGTTGACCTCATCTGCACAACTGACCCTTTGTAAAAACCCCATCGCCTAAATACCAACTATCTAATCATAAGCTTTAACCAGGCCTGGACACCACTAATTACGTTTCAGAATTTTAGCAATATGCCACAACGTTGTGCAAGGTGTAGGCTTTTAGGTGGGGAGTAAACTTCACATATGCCTTAAAACAAAAACACAATATAAAAGGTTAATTAGGCAGGTGACTTAAACTGTATTAAACATTGTGGAAGACTGCATTACTAAGTAAACCTGCCCACAAACACACCTGCATACCAGGTAAATGGTTAAGTTAAATAACTAGCAGCCAAACGATCCACGGCGATGGATTAAACCCACCGTATGAGAACAAAATTCAGAGTTTTTTACTGAAATTAACTTTAGCGAAGGGTCAGTTGTCACTTGAATCTAGTATCATGCATAAAAAACAAACTAGATATGTGTGTGTATGAATATGTGTTACCAGCAAGCAGCACAACAGTCAGTGTGTTCTTCCTCTATATTCTCTGTGTTCTCAGAAGCTGTTTCACTAGCTGGAAGACTTGCTACAGAAAAAGAGAGGGAGAGATAAAGAGAGACAGACAAAAGGGAGAACGATAAAGAGACAACGTGACAAAAAAGACAAAAAGACAGGGGCACAGTGAAAAAGACTGAAAAGAAAGACCAAGAGAAACATCCCTGTTTCCAGTGGCAGCAGCACACTAGCAGAGTTTAAAAAAAAGGCAATCAATCTGAAACAGGGTCAAGCCATTTACTGTGAATCAAGTAGAGTGTGAGGCCCAGATGTGATTTTGTACAATTAGATGAAACAAAGTCAAGGAGTGCTATATTTAGCAGACAGGCGGAGCTGCAGGCTAGCACGGCTCCCTACAATTAGCCATACCATGGGTTTCGTTGGAGTGGCTGAACCAGCCAAACTTCCCTCGTTTTTTATCAGCCAGGTCACGGAGGGTCACACCTGAAGGGGGGAGAGCAGGGGGGGTTAATGAAAGCATGAGAAAGACATAAATGCATCTCTCCAAGACACTTTCAACAACCTACACCCCTCCCAATCCTGCACCCTTTCTTTGCTGTTGTCATATTCAGCAGCCAGGCTTTTAAAATAAAGTACCATTGCTTCATCCTTTGTTCCTTTACCTTGCCTCATCATTGTTTATACATCACATTTTAATGCACATGGTTTGTGTTCATGATGACTAATACAGGAATTGTAATCCTAATCAGTCTTCTTGAAAACACTGATGTAAATCCAGTGTAAGGAAATGAACAATGCCATGCAAAAACATATTTTAACGAGAACAGGGAAAACAAAGAACAATACTGGCAATTAGTTGCTGTATATGAGCTTATTTGCATATTACATGCAGCAATTGGTTTTCAATCTGACTAACTGAAAGATGCATTTGATGACCAAAATCTCAGCAGTTTATTATCCAGATGCAAGTCATGATGACATGAATTGACCTGATGTAAACAAGGTCATAGTTACTGCTGGTAGTGACAAATTATTCACTGGACCAAAGCAGATTCTAATCAACACCATATTTGTGTTCATAAGAGGAAGAAATATTTTAATATCATTTGAATGTGATTAAAAAAGTTTGATTTTAAAAGTGTTGTATGTGTACTCTTATTTGAAGAAAACTGATCTCCGTGAGTTGGAACACTCACGTCTGTTTCCATCCTCGTCAAATTCATCAATGTCCTCAGCCTGTGTGATCCAGTCCATGTAGCCACACAGATCCTCCTCCAGCTGCTGCTTCTCTCTCAGCTTCTGGAAGTCTCCGCGTGCTTTAGCCTTCTCTCGCTCCTTAGAGAATTCACTACAAACACACACACACACACACACACACACACATTTACACATTTACACATAACAGAGAATGTCAACACAAACATACACAAACCAAATACATACACACATGACTTGTTAAACAACCAGTGGAGCAAATACACATGGGTACATGCTCTTGTCCTCTATTTGGCACTTAGAGAGTGACCTGAGAGGACAGTGACAGACTCAGCATTAGGCCTAGCTGATAGGACGATGTAACTGAATATAGACAACTGACAAGTAACTCAGTGATGATGGTTCAAAAGTGATAAAGTGTTGGGAAGAAGAACTAACAGAAAACTATAGAGGACTAATTGAATTTTAAACAGCTTGTTATATAATGTGAAATCAAATATACATTTAATATTTTATTCCGTTTTACTGGTAAAAAATGGACTATTATGGAGCAATAATAAGTCGTTAGTCTTAGCTACTTATTTTCCAGAGTGTGACAAATATTATGAAGAATATTTGTTACATTTTCTGTTCAGCTTAAGTGTCTTAATGGTTCAGGTGAGATCTGATGTATTACTTCATGATTTCCCATGCTGAATTTTAGAGCCGCCTTTACATTAATCAGAGATTTTTCATGTGTAAAGCTTGTGGACATGGCTTAGTCATCCCTCTTCACATCTAGCAGTCTAAAGCGTCTCCAACAGGGGGAGCTCTTAGCAGGCAAGTCATTTTTGTGTTTGTTCCTTAAAGAAAAGAAACAGCCTTTTACCCCAGCAGGAGCTCACAAAAACATTTGTTTGCAGGAACAATATTCAGAATGGGAGGCTAAACAGTCTATTACCAAAATAGTTGACTTACTCGACATTATATTATTTAATGTGACTTCCAATAAAGAATTTCATTAAAATTCAGTAGTAAACTCAGTGTATATTTGAGCATTTGAACATTCTCAATGACAAACATCTATCAATCTGCTTGGTCCTCATATTTTCTTTATGATCCAACCAATTGTATCATTTGGCGGATAACCTCAGCCAATATTCAGGCCCTGCAGATTTATCATATCAGCAAAATCTCATCATTAATGCACTAACATTTAGAGGCTTCTTTTATATCATAGTAAAAGAGCACCTCTTGTGAAGAAAGTGTTCACCTTTTGGAAACCTTTAAAACGACAACATGCTAAGAACCATTACTTCTAAATCAGTTAATAACAGCAAAAAAAGAGAAATACACTAACAGAAACAAACGAGGATCAATGCAGTCAGCAAAGCATTGTTCAACAAAACGTACTGGAGTCTTTCATTGTTGTGTTTTTAATTTTTACTACATCTTACCTACCGATATTACTGGTTATGGGAATTTTCCATTCTTAAAATCGGTTTTGGTCACAAACGTTTTGCATCTGTCAGACAGTAAATCTCACATAACAACACATACAACATGTACACACGTGCAAGTTCACACATAACTACAGAAAAAAACATTAGTGTCTATTCTACTTACCCGCTCAACACACCCAAAACAAGATTGAGCACAAAGAAGGATCCGAAGATGACCAGACTTACAAAGTACACCCATGGCAGCTCAAAACCGATGGCATCATTCATCTACATTCAGAAAATACACGTGCACACATACGCATAAACACAGAATGAGTCAGACGAGACTATCAGCCATTTATTTACTTATTCACTTTCTCTAATTTAACTCAGTAACAATTTAAGTAACCAAAAAAATGCCTATCAAAAATATAGTTTTATAATGAACACTGAATTTCAAATGTCAGAAAGATGACAGGCGCTTACCCAGTACAGGACGTCGGTCCAGCCCTCCATGGTGATGCACTGGAACACAGTCAGCATGGCAAAGAAGAAGTTATCGAAGTTTGTGATGCCACCATTCGGGCCGTCCCACCTCCCCCTACACTCTGAGCCATTAAGATTGCACTGACGACCGTGACCGGCAAACGCACACGGCACTGGTTCATCATCTGAAAAGTCGTCTGAGGGAATGAAGGACAGATTCTATTAACTCTATTATTATTATATTATTCATCTATTGAATGCAATTATTATGGACCTAAAAGTCTCGTATGTTTTAAAAGATCTTGCCAATAGTCATTTTTATCAAGAAGTGTCTAGAACGTATGTACTAAATTTGAATATTTATATATATACATGTATATATTGTGCTGAGACTGTTTCATTTATTTAATTTCTTATCAAAAGAAATAATCGTTTTTATTCAACAGACAATTACACAGAAGCCACAGCTACTAAATGTAATATTAAATGTTTGGGTGTTGAGTGTGTTCATGCCTCTGTTACAGCTTCCATTCAAGAGATTTTTCCACACCTCCAAAGTCAGTTCCAATTTCTGCTTCTCACAATCCAAGTAATCCCAACATATTTAGTGATGTTAAGGTCTTGTGGTCAGTTCATTGTTTTTTTTTTGTCTATTTCCTTTTACATTTACATTTACAGCATTTAATAGATGCTCATGTCCACGGCGACTTACAAGATGTGCTTTGTCTATCTAGAGAAACTATCTTGGGTAGTTCCCAATGGTTTAGAGAGGAAGCTTGTCCTGAGCTCTGAAACTGCTAGAATCAAAAAGTCACTGTTGATACCTACAGATACCTACCTTTTCTTAATTATGGGTCCTTTAACATCCTTTCAGACTCACATTGTTGAGTTGTTTTAGGAGAGAAATCGGACAGATTTTCTTAGATCTGAAGCAAGAGTAGAACTTAAGTTTCTTCTATATCTGATGGTGACAGTTTTGGTCTACCAGGTCTTGCACCGTTGTTAGGAGACATGCTTTCTTTATATATTTTTCAATCATTTTTCAAACATCCGTTTTGGATATACATCTAAAAATGTAATAGTCCTGAACTAATTACTGAAATTACATAAATGAAGGGTGCCCTGACCTTTGCACAGCACTGTATGTGTGTGTAAGAGTGTGTGTAAGTAGTGACCTGTGCCTTTAAAGAAGCATGTCTTATGCATGCGGCCAAGGAACAACTCCAGGCCAATTATAGCATAGATGATGATGACAAACAGGACCAGCAGAGAGATATGCAGCAGAGGAACCATAGCCTTCATTATGGAATTCAGCACAATCTGCAAACCTGCACAGAGATACAGAGAAATTAGGATACAAACACATCCACCCACTTGCCACAGAAACTGAAGAATTTATCTTCATTCCATTAATAAAGTCAACTAAACTGCATCAAACTGATACCATCAATGGTATTTGGTTTAAATAATTTTTGATACAGGCTTATATGTTTGATATATTGCTTGATATGCTTGATTACTCTGATTTTCTGATTTACAGTACAATAATAGGACCTTGGGCTGCATTGATGATTCATGTTCTTCTGAAGGCTTTAAACAGCTCCACTGGCTGAAATGATCATGATTCAAGCTTAGTCATGACACTACAACTACTGAATGAGGCAGAAATACAGCAAGGGCACAAAACACTGGTGCCACAAGCAACCACTACATAATTACTGTCAGGTTCAATTGGCCTTTTATTTAGCGCATACTTTGCAAATTAATAGGCCAAAATTACCCACAGAATTTTTACAACAGGCAAATAATTACTCTTGTATAAAGAATTAAGTGCTAATGAGAAACTGAATGAAGTACTGTGGATCTTATATGTACATTGATTTAGGGTTTATTAATGGAGATAAAAATCGATTGTGTACATACACACATATATACACACACACACACACACACACACACTTACTGGGCACTCCTGAGACGAGTCTAAGGGGTCGTAACACTCTGAAGGCTCTGAGGGCTTTCACGTCCAGGCCTCCAGGCTTTCCTGGCATGTGGTGTGCTTCACCAGGCTTATGGGTCACCGTCTCCAACACGACACTAAACAACCTGCAACAAACACACACAGGATCTTATTTAAAGGTTTGCGCAGCTCTGGTCAAATTACATGTAGTTCTATATGAAAATAGGTATATATCCAGAGAGCACACTATACATTTTAATGCAGAATTGTTGTTTATTTGCTGAATTTAACATATTAAAAAAACCAAAATGTTTCCTGTGAAAATGTCATGCAACATTTCATACCCATTGACATGGACGCTTGGATCGCTGAGCCAGTCAGGAGCACGGTGTTCAAACTTTTGAACATGACTGTATGCTGAATTCGCAGTTTATTAGGAATGCATGTCTGCAGCTGAGAAGACGTTTTTTGGTGGTGGACCATTCTCAGCCCAAGTGTTACTTTAAATAAAGTTAGCCTAACTTTAATTACAACATTTTAACCCTAACAAACCAAGTGTCTCACCATCTATCCACTCTGAGAATTTGCTGATGGCCCCTTATACTTGTCTAAATCTGCCACCAGAAGAGTTACAGTGCATGCATAAGCACGCTGTCCACAGTGAAATTTATCCACATGTAGAATTAGTGCCTTCTATGTATTACTATGTGTCTATCATTGCATAAGAGATGCACAAGACTTTCTTTATTGTTGGATGCCCTGTGTTTTTTTTCCAGGCAAGCGCACAAGTTTATTTAGAGTGCAGCTCAGATCTGTAAGCAAGACAAGCTGAACAATCTACAGCTTTCCAGGTTTGTTAGACCATGTTCTTTACATATTAAATACACATAATAAACAGTGCTAAATTAAAATAAGTGTATGCTCGCATTGTGGCTAGCCTTCGTCATAAGCTTGTATTGTGCCTTTCATAATAGATACTTTTCAAAGGAGCATTTCAGAGCCCCAAGCTCAGATCCTAATGAGCTGAGAATGGCAGGGATGAGACAGAGTTCAGCCTTGAGGAAGCAGCCTTGCATACAGATAACACTAAATGGCTCTCAGTGATCAGCCATTTGTCCCATTAGTAAATCAAACCCTATGTTCACAAAGTGCAAACTCTTCTATAGAATGCACCAAATGCAGGCTTGAATCAACTGATGATAGTATCCTGATACGTTTTACAGTGAAATAATCACATTTGTATCATAATCTTTGGTTTCACCGCCAGGGCAAAGTAGCTGCTGTGAGGTTAAAGCTGGTGTCTTATATGCCAGCCTATTATTCAAATTTTCCATTCAACCTTTCCCTTCAACCGTTGCTCCATACAAGGTGGAACAGAAGAGTAAATAAAAAGCTGGCAACTAAAAAACTAACTTCAACTTCACGTTTTCGTTAAATAGAACTATGTAAGCCATTCCTGGAATCATGCATTTTATAGATGAAATATAGCTGTTCAATTCACAGTGTGTATCGACTCTTAAAAAGATTATATTAAAATGCATATTGTGACATCCCTAGTTAGAGCCTGCTGTGCTGAAACAGAAAAAGAGGCCACGGAAAGGAGCAGCTTCTCAGTTTTACTTGCAGCTCTTTTTTTATTTTGGAAAGGGGCTCTCGCTTGTCACACCAGCCCCTCCACCAACAATAACTCATTTGCTGATGTGGCTACAGGGCACAACTGGATTACAGTATATTGCACACAGTCTCAGAAGCCTAACCCATTGACCTTCGTGATAAAGAATATCTGCTAGTGCTGACAGATGTGGCTAAAATACTTGTGATACACCTTGAAATATATTATAAATCAGAATCCGCGATGTGACATTATCTGTATTATTATTATCACCGAAATAATTTACAGTGGATTAGGTGAATACCCTGATTCATCAAACCCTCACAGAAACACTAATCTAAAACTGTGATTGGTCATAATGCTCACAGCGCACAGTAGATTAGAGGGGTCATTTGCCTACTGCAGAAATATCATAATAACAATTGAGCCCCTCCATTCAACCCATTCTTTTGGACTAACACTTATTTTATTTTATGCAAATGTTTACTTTAAAATGCCAAACCATTCCTTATTTATGTTTAATGACCCCTTTATTCTAAATACAGGGAATCAAACAATGCCATATCATACTAATATGGTGTTTATAAAATGCATCATATTTATTGATTTTTGTTGCAAAGCCACAATTATCAAACATTGTATTGCTTAGTTGTAATATCCTCAATAAAATCAAAAACTGCTAATGTGGCACTGACTATAAAAGACGCTTTATTGATGGCAACACTAATCCTACACCCACACACACACACCCACACACACACACACACACGCACAGGAGCAAAACTGATGGAAGAGCCAAGTCTGTCGAGGTCAGATTAAGAGACAAATAGGAACAGAAGAGGAAAAGAAAGCGAGTGAATGAGTGAGAGTGAAGCAGAAAGAGAGAGAGAGAGAGAGAGAGAGAGAGAGAGGATTGACCAGATAATCCAGGAGTGAAAGACCGAGTGAAAGGGAGAGATGTGGAGGAGATGTGGAGAGGGGGATGAGAAAGAGAGCATTAGCTAAAGCAGGGGAGGGTACAGCCAGGGCAAAACAGAGGTGAGTGGGTAATGATGATTGCACAGGAAAGTGACCGCAGGGTATCACATCGCCTGAATAGAATAGATAATAAGGATGAAAATTAACAAACAGGTGATAGCACTATAACGCGTGCAGACACACAGAGAGAAAGGTCACAAAGACAAAGTACCCCACAATTACGATGACAAAATCCAGCAAGTTCCAGCCATTGCGGATGTAGGAGCTGGGATGCATAACCAGTCCATAGGCCAAGATCTTCAGAAAGGTCTCTATAGTGAAGATGATGAGAAACACGTACTCCACTTGCTCCTGTAAACATACGCAAAGGTGGCAGGATCAACACCATGTTCTGTAGAACAAACACACACTGAAAACATTTAATTTAGTATTCAAATCAGGCCTGTACTTGTCAAAGGGTTCTCTTATTCAGTTAAAGCCACTGAAAAGAACAGCAGTAAACGGTCAAAACAAGGTTTTTGTGGGAGGGTGTCAGGTATTTGATTGGCACCACCTTGGGGGTTGTTAGGATGGCAAAAACATTAATAAGCACAAAAATAATAGCAACGTGTTTTTTCTTCCAGTAATTTTGGGTTCCTAATGCTGACACAGCAGCAAACAAAATGACAGCATGCGATTTGAATTATGATGTTGGTCAAATAAAAAAGTGCTGTTCACTAAAACTTTAACTTAAAATAAATAAAAAATAAAACCATAATTAGTGTCTTTCCTGATCCCTGAAGCTGCTTTGTCTAATATCTGAAACCTGCTGCTGTGGTCTGACGATACCCTAAAATGTACTTCGTATCATAGCTGGCTTTTTGTACAGAATCAGAATCAGTACAGACATGATATGTGCCTGTCACAGTGGCACACAGTGCCCAGCGCACCGAGCATGTTCAACCGGCTGATCATAACAGCCCAGTTTCTAGAACTGTCTTAGCTATGAAGTATGTAGTGCAATAATGTAGGACATCATATGACCCAATATCTTTAATTATGTGTCCTTGTGAGAATGCTAGTGTCTGACATGAACTCAGTCAATTAAGGCACAAGCCTAGTTTAAATAGTGCTAAATAGTGTTTAAACATGCTTTAAACATCACTATTTGCTTTCTGAGCATTTCATGGATATTATCAGTACATAAAGAACACTGAGCAACTGCATGTTTCATTATAAAGAAAGCTTAATTTGACAGTTTGGTACAGCATAAAATGTGAAACATAAATAAAATTAGTATAAGCATGCGTGACTTGGGCTGATCTCCCATGATGCGTTTAGACTGTGTGTGCACTATTCAGCAGACTCTAGAAAAGAAGCGAGAGAAAGAGTGAGAGAAAAAAGAAAAGGGGGAGAGAGAGGGCTAGTCTTGAGCCAGCCCATTGGACTTTAAAATAGGGAAAGGGAATTTGTGAGCATTTCAAAGGATTACCAATCTGTCATCATCCTCCTCCTGCTCTCTCTCTCTCTCTCTCTCTCTCTCTCTCTCTCTCCTCTGTCTGGCCAGATTGGCACAAAAACCAGGCTGCACAGCACAGATACTAGCAGCGAATATACACACAAAGACAATTTAAACACTCATATAGACACAAACACTTACAGACAGACCGGACCCGACTGGTGAATTGAACATACAAAGGTAAAGGACGAGCACATCTTAATGCTTTACCACAAAATCCATATTAAACTGTCTAAATATGACTGAATATGACAAAACTCTTTTTGAAGAAACTTGTAACTTTTGTGATGTGGTTATAATTTACTGCGCACTACTGTGATGAACCATATAAACAGCATCATGTAAGTGATGTTTTTAAAAAAGTCATTAAGAAATAAGTGACTGTACTACATATCATGTATGTGTCATACATGAAAATGAGAACTGAACAGAAAGTGATATTTTTGATCACAAACACAGGCAAAGCTATGAAACCTCAGTGGTTTCGGATGGGAAAACAGGTGGGGCCTCTGTATGTATGAAGGAGGAGGTGTAAACTATCACTAGCTACGCTGCTGCTTCAGCAATATGCACACAGATCATGGAAATATCCAAATGTTTCACTTGTGTAATGCTGCATTCATTTTATCTGAAGCAGCTATAAATCAATAACAAGTTCATTGAAATCGCAGCGTTGAATTCAGTTTTGTCAAATAATTTCCGCACTTATAAAATATATTACAATTACAACAATTCGGACTTTGTTTTCTTTTTTTGACAAAAAATGTGTACTTAGGAATTCACAGTATGATATGAAATTGGTAGATATTGCTTTAAGAAAATGATTTAGATTTGTTTAGATTTGATGGATATTTCAAACCAGTATTTCTGTCTGGAGGAGCACAGCAATAAGTAATGCTGGGCTACTGTTCTAAAATGTCTGTATTTTATTGAATTTACAACATTTGTAACCCTCTACAAATAACTATTATACTTCTGTGTAATGATAATTCAAACATTTCGTAAATATCTATGTATCAGCAGACATGTCCATAAATAATACTAGATACTGGACGGCATCGGTCCACAATTCCCATATTGGTGGAACCCTTTTCAATTCCCATATTGGTGGAACCCTTTTCAATTCCCATATTAGTGGAACCCTTTTCAATTCCCATTTTGGTGGAACCCTTTTCAATTCCCATATTGGTGGAACCCTTTTCAATTCCCATATTAGTGGAACCCTTTTCAATTCCCATTTTGGTGTATATCTCACTGTATTACTGTCTTGTAGACATGCATTAACTAGTGAACCAGTAATATACCAATATGATGGGATATCAACAGTTTACTGTATGCAAGGATTGGGTAGATAATGACGAATTGGCTGAGTGAAAGAAGTGACACACACACACACACACACACACACACGCATACACACACACACACACACACACACACACACACACACACACACACACACACACACACACACTCATTAACAACATCCCTCCCCCTCTGCACCTGGACTCTGCAATCTGGCTTTAAGCATCCACACAGAGGTGGAGTGTGCATGACAAGGGGGTGGAGAGAGAGAGAGAGAGAGAGAGAGAGAGAGAGAGAGAGAGAGAGAGAGAGAGAGAGAGAGAGAGAGAGAGAGAGAGAGAGAGAGAAAAGGGAAAAAAAGAGTGATGGAGTGATGGGGGGAGGGAAATGAGAGAGGGGGAAGCAGAGTAAGCTGCTTATCAGGACCAAGAGCATTTAGAGCAGGCAAACGAACAGGCAGTTACAATCTCCCCTGACCTACCCTACCAACAACCCCATCTCTCTCTCTCTCTTGCGCTCTCTCACACTCTCTCACTTCTAAAGCCATTCTTTGTGCTCTCAATAATGCTATTCTGCACCTTGTGTGGAGCTTAGCAGGGTCCAGTGAGTTATTCAAGGACACTACTTGTGCTCGCTTCATAATTATTTTTATTACATTACTTCTTTACACATAGAGAGTCTATTTCATAGGGAAAATCCCAGTGAAGCCCAGGTCTTGTTCTCAAGGAAGCTTTGAACAGGATATTGACACAGTCCTGAAAGGCTTTCCGTCAAATGTCTTCTTGTCTACTGCCCTTAAGCAAGACCAAGCTGACCACTGCAACATTGTCTCCCCTACATGTCTACATTAACCCTAAGAAGTCAAGAGCTATAACTTACGTTTCAACTAGCTGTTATTATGTAAATACATATTTATTTACACAGTAAGTTACATATTTATTTATTTCCTCTCATTTTATTTTAAGTTTTTATGATTACTTTTTTAATTTGTGATATTGGACTATTACTTTACTAATTTCTTATCTATTTTGATCTTAATTTCTTACCATTTAAAATCTCAAGTTCTATTTTTATCTACTTTTATCTTTTATTCACTGTTATTTTACATTTTCTTTTAATTTAAAATGATTAAATGTAGTTATTATTTTCTTTGTCATGTCAATCCCTGTTTTTGTAAATGCTCGGCTACATTGAAAATGAGGGTTGCCCTCAATGTACTTCCGAGTCAAAATAAAGGTTGATTGATTGATTGATTGATTTGATTTGCATTTCGTATCAACAGGTTTAAGTCAGTACTTCCAACTATTTGCCTAGAAATCAAGAAATGCAAAACATGTGGCAAAATGTTTTTTTTTTCTTTGTGTCAAAACCTTTCATCCAGTTTAAACCTATTAAAAATATCTCTCCCTCCCCCTTGACACAAGGCCAGGTGTCTGAGAGCGCATAATTGGCCTTGTGTACTCTCAGTGGGTAAGATGGGCCCCAACTATCTACCCACTGTTTCACATGAAGCTTCCCAATGAACTGACAGTCAGCATTCTCCTCCAAGCATATTCAGCTGCCCAATGATGTTGCATTGGCTGCAGTTCAGAAAGATGCAGTGTTTGATTTGAAGTGTCTCGAATGGACCCTGACTAAACAAAATCTCCTTTTCTACTTATGAACACAAATGTGGCTTTGACTGAAATTTAGTTTTCAGTGAGCTGTGAGTAAATAAAAACTAATATTAGATTACACCATGCATTTGTTACTGCCAGCAATGACCGCAACTTCTAACTTACATTGCTCTGGCATGTCATCACACCTCAATCCAATTTGTTTACAATGGGAAGCATCAGTTCCATCCGGCGCAGTCGCCAGGTGCATGATGTGTTTGTCATATCAGGTTCTGGGAATGCAGCGCGTTGAAAAGTTGAGTAGAGCTCCGAATCCGGCCAACATCATATGTCTATCCAACATATGTCTATGCAACACGCAAGACCGCCAGCAAAAGCTCACGTACTGTAACCCAAACGCTTACCTGCAAAATTTTTAATCCGAGCAGGAAAACAGTCGGTTGGATGTTAATCAACTGAAATGAGTGATATAGACTGCAAATCCTAATCAACAACATTAATCCTAATCTGTTCAAGTTTACCTTATGGACATTTTGCAAAGTGTTCAATTAATGATGCATAATGATTATTCCAAAAATGTAATATTAATAACATAAATATTGACTTGTCTAGGTTTCGACTGGAACTTCTTTGTAACACTCATATGCAGCCAATTGAAGAGGGAGGATTCGTTAGATCATGCATCAGAGCAGTGTAAGTGCAGCATGAGGGTTAAAAAGGACTAGATCCATTGTGATTTGGGAAGATGAGTCTCATCAGCAACATTAGTTACTGGGTAGTTTGACCAGAGGAGGACGGGTCCCCCCTGGTGAGCCTGGTTCCTCCCAAGGATTCTTCCTCAGTTCTGAGGGAGTTTTTCCTTGCCACTGTTGCCCCTGGCTTGCCCACCGGGGGGGTTTCTGTACATTCTTACAGTCCTGTTAAAACTTTGTCTTTTCCGAAATTCTGTGAAGCTGCTTTTATGACAACATCCGTTGTAAAAAGCGCTACAAATAAATTTGATTTGATTTGATTAGTGAATAATACAATATTACAATACAATATTGACTGGTCTCTCAATATATTCTTTTCTGATTGGCAAGCATGCTTTATTAACACAGTGCATTACTTCTGTGATTAACCTTTCATATTTTATTCTTCTGCAAACAGAATCTGTGAACACTGTAGTGGTGCTGGCCTTTCTGCCCAGCTTCCTTCTGTTTGAAGCATTGCATGTTTGGGTCTCTCTGCTCATTGCAGTTTCTCTCCTTTTTCATTTGCATGCAAATTGCCCCTCTCCTATAAAAAGATCCAGCAGTTCCAAAGGGACTAGCACAAGGCTAGGCCTGAGGTGGGACTGTACATGGTCCTGCTAAAAAAAACAACTTTATTAGGCTCTTCATTCTCTGTCTTTCTCACACAAGCCCTGAAGAATTCCCTCTTATCAGACAACAGCTGCATGGCTCACCAAACGTTTGGGCACTAACTCTCCTGCATACATGGCAGTAAGACAGCCTTGAGAGTTGCACTCATGGATGGTCCAATAAACTCAAGGCTTGTAAGAAAGGAAGCATGCAATTGAAATATATTGTAGATGAGAGATGCTGAAAAACTGAGGTATTTCTGCCTTTTAATCTACTGTTCTCTGTTAATTACATGCTGTTGCTGCATTTACGTTGATATGTAGAGAACATTTGTCTATTTATGTCACAAACAATAATTTTGAACAAAAAACATATGAATAGCTCCAGTTCTACATGTTATCTTGGTATGGCCAATTTGCAGACATTAATGCAGACATCGCTAAAGTTAGGTATGACCTAAGGTGTTAACTGTCCTCATGAATGGTCTAATACACTCAAATATTGTAAGGAGAGAAGCACAGGAAACTACTGTAGTTGAGAGCTGCTTTAAAGGGAGGGAAGCTAGGGAGCTACATTTATTTTAATCCCCACTGAGCAATGGTGGCCCTGGGCCCTTCTTGATCTGTGGTTGGTACTTCTCTTACAACATGCTGACCTTTTTAAGTCAAGGCAAGACTATATGCTCTACTCTATACAGCCTGCAAGATTTGCACTGCAACATCCTTTGCACAAGCCTCTGAAGGAACGTGCTAATTAAATGCCTTTAAGACCAGGTGCAGTCTTCTTCTTCTTCTTCTTCTTCTTCTGCTTCTTCTTCTTTCGGCTGCCGCCACAGCGGATCATCTGCCTCCATCTTGCCCTATCCACTGCCTCCTCTACTTTCACACCAACCATCTCCATGTCCACCTTCACTACATCCATAAACCTTCTCTGAGGTCTACCTCTTCTCCTTCTGCCCGGCAGCTCCATCTCCAACATTCTTTGCCCAATATATCCACCATTCCTCCTCAACACATGTCCAAACCATCTCAACCTGGCCTCTCTGGCTTTATCTCCAAACTGCTCCACCTTCACTGTCCCTCTGATCTGCTCATTTCTAATCTTTTTAAGACCAGGTGCAGTGATGCACAAATTTTACGATACAATGCGCATTGCAGTTTTTCGATACAGCATTGTGTAAAAGCAAAATTAACACATGAAGATAGTTTCTTAAAAGACAAATAAGTGTAAACTCACCTAAACTTGTAAACAGTTTTGGGAATTTTTTGTCGCTTTTGTGGTTGCCTGTTTTAGGAGACTCTATAAACAGAACAGCAGAAACTAGGCCTGTGCTGGTGACAGAATCTTTTTATTCAGATAACCTTGTGGAAAATAACTGGAGGAAAAAGTTAAATAGATATATAAATAGATATATCAGTCCCTTTGCTTTATCATTTTTTTGACAATAATGAACCTCAAACTCTCACACTAATACTGTGAATCCATAAATCCATTTCAGACTTAGGGACTGTCTCAAAATTACCGTTGGATGCTGTGCTGTCTGTAGCCACTGAGCTTAGTCTGAAGTACTAAAGCAAAGATATGACAGTGTTTCAGATTCCCAGACACTGTAATATTAGTAACACTGCTGGCAGAAATATATCAAAATATATCACCGTCTCTTAGCAGTTCTTACTGTGGAGATGTAGTTGGAAGTGCCGCCTTTTTACATTATTTGTATCTTTAATTTAAGCAATAGAACATGAGAGGAAGTGTGTTATCACGAAATAACATCATGTCTGTGATTTGGTTGCAGGCATGAAGGCGAGATCATCACAGCCGTGATGTTGTAGTGGTAACACATGACCTTGAGTGTTCTATTGCCTTTGCTCAAGTTAAATAAATAAAGTAAGAAATAAATAATCTGGGCCGTGAACGTGGCATTAAATGTTTTAATGTTAGCGATTCCTTCTGCCAAATTATAGTTCTTTAACAAGCAGCTTGTTCCTACATCAGAGTAATGAGCTCCACTCATTTGCTGCACAGCCAGTAGTTCGTTCTCCAACTCCACACAGACTAACTGACAGTTTGGGAATTTAGTGTAGTCTCATGTTCAGAGTCTGACCAAATCAGCTGTCGGTCAAATGTGATCTTAAAAGTATCCATTTTCTGTTTATGGCAAAGTAAGAAGTAAAAACATTCAAATGGCTTGAGCGTCTCCTACAGCTGTCAAAGTCGTTGCTCAGCAACAGCGTCTCAGGGGAGTGGTACAGCGTTTGTGTAAAAAAATGTGAATCTATAGCGAAATAACAGAACAGTGAGAACTTCTCAACCAATCAGCTTGCTTGGCCAGAACTAACTGCTGTATAATTAACTATATATTAAGATAATGTGAGAAGATTCTAAATTCCAATTTTCAGTTTTATTTTTTAACTTCTCCCGTTTTTCTTTTTTAAAGATCCAGCAAAAAATCTCCAGCCCGTTCCTTTTTCAGGTCCCCTCAAATCAAGCCCTGATAATTCCATAGGCAGCTTTTTGTGTGCATCACATCTGCCTATAGCACTTTATCTGCCTATAGCACAGCTTTAAAGCTGCATTACACCAGTTCTATCTATGTGAGTTACAAAAATGCAGTATTAATGTTTCAAAGTTTAATTATGTTCACTTGTGTGAAACTTACTGTCTTGCTATTGATTGCATGAAATAAATTAATAAACAAACATTCTTTAAACCTGTGGAAAATTACTTTTACTTTCCATTTTATGTCAGTATGTCTGACACGACAAACACTTTTATACAAAAGCACTTATTGCACTCCATTCAAGGTGTGTATTTTGACACAATTTTCATATTCCATAAATATTAATAAGCATATCATAAATCCTCCTGCTGACCATTACTAAGACAACCCACTGCTGCCACAGAAACAGGAGCTATGACAACTTGTGATGCTCCCTGACTGTAACAGTTCAGAGAAGTACCATGGCAAAGTGGGGATGATGGGGAGGGGAAATGATTAAAATCGCTTTTTTTATTGGATCAAATTTGAAGCACTCAGAGAGATTATAATCTGTACGGGGAAAAGGTGACGGAGGGGCCGAGCATGTTCACGGTCTTGGCTTCACAACAGGATTAAAGTATTCGCCTGAAACATCTGCAGGAAAGCCATTTCTTTATCTCCACAAAGAGCCATGTTCAGTTCTGTTAAATAATGAGGTAAGACTTATTAATGTATACATTGACGTGTGTTGTGAGCCTGGATTAAACCCAGTTGTTTTAATTCTAATACATCACATGACTCTATGACTCGCTGGACCTACTGAACATCCTCTCCTAAAGCTTTAACTCCTCCCCAGCATGTGTGCCCGTGTTTTCAGAAACTAGGATAACGTAAACTCTGTGGTCTAAATAGCGGGACTCACCAGAAAGCCACGTGCTGGTGGATATGGACACAGTAGTGAAGTGATAAAGAACCATAGGAGATAAACTCACATGAAAACAATTCTACACTTATGTAGCATTTCAGACCCAATTTCTCTTCTTCTTTTTAAGTCATTTTAAACATACATTTCATCTAAATTGGTTGCACTGCTCGCACATCTCACATAAACCTCTCACCTATCCAGACTCAATTATACTGAATTGTTTGATGGCATTACTTTGATTATTGATTTTAATTGTTTTATTGATATAAATGATTATACAGTATTGCGCAAAACGTCAGGAAAACAACAGGAAAAATATATTTTAAGTTCTAAGTATAACATCAAATTTATCCGTTTTTAATTTGTTCAGTCCTTATTTTGTGCACCTTCCACCACTTTTAACTCTTTTATTCTTCGGATCTTTAAACTACCAAATTAAAACTATGCCCTCCAAACAAAAGCTGTTCCCAAAACTCTCAATTAAATAATCTTCTCCTTCAAAGACATTAACATTCACACAAGAAGCTACCCTAATGCAGCTTAGCTGCCTTGTAAATTTCTCTCCTACTTGCCTCAATAATGGCTAAAAAGAGCTATTTCTGAGAAGATTAGATAAAAGATCATCTTGCTTTAAAAAAGGGAATGTTAAAATAAAATAAGATGA